>NC_080041.1:100821311-100850380 GCF_012489685.1 Lotus japonicus | reverse complement strand
AAATGTATTCTAAAATAAGTTCAAAAAGAAAATAGACATGAATAGTTGTGGCGGCAATGGTAGTAGTGACAATGGTGATGGCAGGCGGCAACAATGATGACGATGTTAAAATAAAAATAGTAAGTCAAAATAAATATTTTCTAAATTTTAAAAATAAAATTATTTTCAAAAATGGAAAAATAAAAACGTAAAATATCTTTCTCAAATCAACCGCCTATGTTTTTTCTAAAAGTAATTTTGTAAAATGTTAATTTGACTAAAGAGTCTATATTTTGTTTAAATCTCTTTGGGGGTCTACCGACAAGTATAAATAAAGAAGAAAAGAAAAATCATTCAGTAATGTTATCTCATTATTCTTTTGTGCTTTCCTAAGTCCTTCTTTTATCGTGAATTTTAGGTAGCGTTTGGTAAACATGTAAGAAGGGAACGGAACGGGACATATGGGTTCCGTTCTGTGTTTGTCATGTTTTTTAGATGGAACGGAACAGGACACAAGGCTCTAAGAACAAGACATTTTGGTTCTGTTCTAGTTGTGATAGGGGTATATATGTAATTAATCTTATGGTTCTGTTCTAGTTGTGATTATTTGTCAAACACATTGAATAGAACATTTTTGTCCCGTTCCATTATGTTACGTTCAGTTCTGTTCAGTTCCGTTCCGTTCTGTTACGTTTCCAAACGCTACCTTATATTCTAATCACAGTGACAAAAAGGCATTTTCCAGGGGTTGAAGATCTTTATATTCACATATGGTGTTTCACACCCTATTCTACGAATTAAATTGCATTATATAACTATGAATATAATAATTATAAAATGCCCGTTATTGAAACTACTTTTTTAAGGAAGAAAGAAAATTCCATCTCCATTTTTTATTTAAAGGAGAGGAGACTTTTATAAATTGAAATTAAATAGTAAAAGCTATAAATTAAATACTCTTTCCTGTGATGATGTGATAAAAACTAGTTAATTGGAAGAAATATATGAAAGGAAAAAGTTATCATACAAGACAAGATCGATTATAGAAAAATTAAAGGAGAAGAACCGTGAACTTTATTTATTTTCTTTTTTGGTAACAACCCTACACTTTATTTGAGTCTGGTCTGGGAAGGAAAAAGAGAGAGAATAAGAATAAGATTTTGAAATTTGTTTGGTAACATAAAAAATTTCTTCACTTACTTGGTGAGTGGGAAAATGAGCTATTGGATGAAAACACATAAATGATTTTATATTATATTCTAACACGCTTTCTCATACAAAAAGCTCACTTAAGCTTAAAGTATGAACAATACACATGCCAACGATCATATATATAATCATATATATGCTTCTTTTTATTAAATAGTGAGGTAAAAAAGGATCAAGTTCTATATCATTTTGTCATAGCGGTCTTGATACAATGTCATGAATTAACGACCTCAAAAGCTTAAGCTGTTAAGTGAAGATACATAATTTTTTTTTATATTATAAATACATGGTATGTTGAACTTTATTGTCCATAATGGTTCTACCTACCTGCCAAACAAGATTGGCTTGGGGAACATCAATATGGAACTTCAACTTAAACTGTACTATGGAATATGGATAATCAATTAAAAGGCTATATAAATCGATGAATATCTTGGCATATAAATTAAATGGCTAAATTAATCTATTGAACTTGTTATGTCATTTACATTACAACAATACAAATTAAGCCATTGTTGATGTGATCACCCTGCGATTGGAGGTATGGTGACTCACTGTCCACCTTGGAAATGGCAGTTGCAGCCATTTTTCAGGCTTCTACGGCTTTGTGGCTGGCAATATAGTTTTCCTGTTGTCACAATGTCAATGCCTCTATGAAGCGTGCTTTTTTAGCTTCTGCTGCCCGCCTCCTCGCCGAGTCTTCCTCACCAGCTCCATCAAGGGAAGCTTGAGACTCTCCTGTGAGTGAGGTGACATCAGCCCTCTCGTTCGTCGACAAGTCTTTTGTGTCGAATAATTGACAACGAGTCTTTCCCCGCCCAAACCCCTTTCATATAAGAAGCTTGGTAGCTTCACCAGCGACATAGTGGGCATCACGAGATCCCTAGTTCAATATTCTCCCCTGAAGGATAACTCAAGTAGTAAGAGCTAGGGACATAAGGGTTGGGTGGGGTGAAGGGTAAAGGGGCCCGAGTTTGAACCCGGATGAGGAATTAATTTACTAACATTTATAACAACTAACATTTTCCTATAAAAAAAACGAGATCCCTAGTTGGGCATAAGTCAGAAGTTTCTCCAACCTATCTTGATACTGAGCATGATATTAGGAAAAAATAAACAAATAAGTTTAGAATAAATTAACATATATAAATAGCATATTGACAAAGGAAAACATGATGAGCTACTTACATGTGTTGCCTCAGATCGATTGTCAATCATTCTTCAGGTGGATGACAAGAACTCTCTCAAATGATAGTGCCTTCATTAATGGTGTTGGCCAAAGGGGATGCGGTGGTCAAAAGAGGTGCGATGGAGGTCGCTAGAGTTGTCAAGGGAGTTGTGCTCAAGGTTGGAGCGGCGAGGAATGGAGGTCATAGGAGAAAGAGGGGTTTTAAGTTAAGAGAGAAAATGTGGTCGTGAGTGTCCGGGGACGACCCATTTCACTCAACATTAGCATCCGCTGGGTCGAATCTACTCACTTAGCCATTGGATTTGGGTTCACAACTAATGTAGGCTCAAGCAAAGTCATAAATGATGTATACTTGGCTTTAATTATGGATTGTAGAGTGGGTAGCGTCGATTTAGCCAACACTACTTTTTAATAGATGTCATAAAATTCCTAAAAACTGACCTTATATTTGAAGCTGACATCTTTGACCTTTTTCGTAAAATGGCTGGTGCAGTTTAGTTAACTGTTTGATCGGGTTGAAATTTTGATGTTGTTCACAACACATTGATCTTCAATCTGACGAGTCGGATCGTCAATCAAATGTCTGTGCTAAAAGAAACAACCCAGGCAAGATGCAGCCACATCACTTAAGTGAAATCTGTCTTCGAGTGCTTCTTACATTAAAATGCTAAACGATAATAAAATCTTAACAAACTCTAATGAAAACATATAAAATCCTAAAAATCCTAACAATGCATATTGTGATTAAAAATACTTAAAGTCACTAATTATGACTCAATAAAATAAATAAAAACAAGATAATAAAAAGGTTGGCCCATACCTGTAATGATGGGCATGACCAGATGGACTGACCTAGGACAAGTATGAGTTGTGCTAATGAAATATAGGCCCACAAAAAAGTTGGCCTAGACTTGCCCAACCCAAAAAGATGCAGGAACTAAAAGAAATGACTGTTTTAGCGACCAAATTTAACGCCGCCCACAACACCAGCGCTAAGTTTCGCTAATTTTAGTCAACACTAAGCTGTTGTGAAATGCCAACAAATATCCCTACTTAACGGCATCATCGGTATGACTGACGCCAACTTGCGTCAGAAAACCATCATTTAGCAATGGTCATAATCTAGATCATTTCAGCAAGTCTTCAATTCCTCAGTTTCATATTTATATTATGGTTATTTGATATTTTTTCAAATTTTTCCTTATTAGTCCTGACCGCCGACACTAGTGCATTGGTTCTAGAGCCGCCTATGTGACTGACACTAATTTTGAGTTGATAGAGTCGATTGTATTATCAAGTGTGTAGTGTCAGTTTAGAGTGGGATAAATCGAGTTCACATGTAGCGTTCGTTAAGTAGCTTACGTTACACGTCAACTTTTAGTCTTTTAGCGTCAGCCGCCGGTGCCACTGATGATAAGTGTTATAAATTTAAAAGCAAGGATAATAAATGAATTAAAAAATTATAGATTTCATTCTATTCTGTGCGCGCACTAGCTACAAACAGTTGTACAAAAATCATTCTAAACACATCCAACTAGCTTTTTTCCTCTATATATGCCATTATTTATGCCGTTTCATTACACTTACACCAGCAAAGGGTAGAACCCCTATGCTACCACAAACATATTCCATAAAAATGGGTCGTTCAATCTCATCAACCCTTCTTTTTCTTGTCTCATATTTTCTTCTTTTTATTTCGTTGCTGAATTCTGTCCATGCTAGCAAAAAGGTAGGGCAGTTTTTCTTGTTGAATGATCAATGATTGCTCAATTTGCATGTTGTTTTGAAGTTAATTACTACTTTGAAATTATTGAATATGATTGGTGATGATGACATTATTGAATGATGACTAGTGATGGGTGACTTAACTCTTTGTCAAACTATCCATTTTTAATTTATTACTTGTTCATAGTGCTACATTGTATACCTGGGAGCACATTCTCATGGTCCAACACCTTCCTCTGTTGATCTTGAAACTGCCACATCTTCTCATTATGATTTACTGGGTTCAGTCTTGGGAAGGTATATATAAAATGAGATAAACATAATTTTTCCCTAAGCTCTGTTTTAGAAGAAATTGATCTATTAACTATGTATGTTGATGATCATTGACAGCCATGAGAAGGCCAAAGAAGCAATTCTTTATTCATATAATAAACACATCAATGGATTTGCAGCTTTACTTGAAGAGGAAGAAGCAGCACGGATTGCAAGTATGAAACTCAAAATAATGCTTAAGCACCTTCCAGATCTAGTGTTTTCACCACTTCAAATTAGCTATCACTATATTTGGATTAAATTTCTTCACCTTACAATCAATTTTGATACTAGAAGTTACGGAAAGAAGCTTTTTCACCAAATTAATTTAGCGTCAAAATTAATGGAATTAATTGGAGAAGTATTTCTAGACAGAGTATATAGTTGACATTGTGTTTATGCAGAAAATCCAAAAGTAGTATCTGTGTTTGTGAGCAAGGAGCATAAATTGCACACTACCCGTTCATGGGAGTTTCTTGGACTGCGAGGAAATGGTGGGAATTCAGCATGGCAAAAGGGGAGATTTGGAGAAAATACAATCATAGCTAACATCGATACAGGTAATTTAAGCTCTAATGTAAAGAAAATAATCAGTAAATATCCGCATTATGCATACATTTAATAGACTTTGGAGTGAAAAAAAGAAGACAACATAGTAAAATAATGGATTTGATGCATGGTATGAAAGGAGCTCCACATTCAATATAGTGAGATCCTTATTTCCAACTAATCAATGAAAAAATGTTAAAAATAAAGTGTTAAAGTATGATTGCTAGCACATCTCAAACAGTCAATCATATAATGTTATGGTGTATGAAAGTGTTATGTTGACACTTCTTTCCCTTATATCTTATTCACTATTCAAAAGATTGAGAATAGTGAAAAATGAAATACATATGATAAGTGACATAATATGAAGAAGAAAAGAGAAATTGAAATTGAAAGAAAACAAAGTAGAAATTAATTGTAAATCTGAGCATGAATATATTATATTGCATGCTAAAATCTAAAGTGAAAGTTTTCTTTATGCACAAAAAACAATGTGCATACTGTTGGTTATGCCTTTCTTTATCTTTTTTATGCACAAAGATGTGTCTTTCTTTACCACATTGTTTGTATTGTACCTCTTTATGTTTTTGACCAAGATGCTAAAATCTTCAAATGTTCTCCTAATGACGTACGATCTGGACAGGTGTTTGGCCTGAATCCCAGAGTTTTAGTGACAAAGGAATTGGTTCTGTTCCTGCAAAATGGCGTGGGGGTAACATCTGTCAAATTAACAAGCTCCGAGGTTCAAAGCAAGTTCCATGTAACAGGTCCCAACTAAGCTTTCACTTTTTCCTTTGAGTTTGTTTTAAACAATAAAGATGGGCTAGATACTAGAGTGTGATATGGAATAGTAGTAAAAAAGAAAAAAAGAGTCCCCAATTATATGCACTACATGCACTTATAAAAAGTGGACATTTAAGCATTATCCACTAGAGCCCCCATTAACGGTCTTTCCCATTATAACTTTATTTAACCCAAGCATATGCTAAAGGAGTAATGATATATACACAACTCATTTTTTAAACACTTCATTCTCACCTCTTTTTATTTCTATCTCTCTCATCTTATCATCTATCACATCTCATATTTTCTCTCTCTTACTTTTTCTTTTCTTCCTATCTCTCTCACCATTCCACCTCTCTATCTCAAAAGAGAGGTGTGGATGAAACATTATCCTATCCTAAAGTATAGCTCATTCCTTGAAAACATGACAGATCTCACCAGAAATTATATACTTTTACTGATGTTGTCAATTTGGTTCAACATACACCCTGTATGATAAAGCAGTGACAACACTCTTATATGCATTTTTTCTCTCTCTTTCTATCATCTCTAGAAATTATGAGGCCTATACTCAACCACAAAAGCTAGCTCAAGAGTTGAGGTTTGCACTACCCTTATAAAGCTTATCTTGACTCTATCTCTAGCCAATGTGAGACTTCTAACACACCCCCTCACGTCCAGGATTGAAAAGACTGGAACGTGGGATCAACAACGGGTGGCCCAAATATGGGTGGTCTCCACAACAAATGGATCTAGGATAGGCTCTGATACCATATTAGAAATTAGGAGGCCTATACTCAACCACAAAAGCTAGCTCAAGAGTTGAGGTTTCTAACTTGTCATGTCGTATAACATATTTATATTTAATACTTTGCTCTTTTCTCTTCTTATATTTTGGTTTTTACACAAAAAGAATATTTCACAAACCTTATTGTTCAACATAGTTTCTCTCAGTCTCTTTCTATCACATCAATTACTTATATCTTTTCTTCCATTTTCACTTTTGAGTGTTTGTTTGTTGTATGCGCTATGTTGATATTTTAAAATCATTTTACTTTTTATATAAAAAATCTGTTTGATTGCAGATTTTGAAAACTGTATTTAAAAAGTGTTTTTAAAAACTGTTTTGATGTTTAAAAAAAAACCGTTTGAATTAGATGTTTTCTAACATTACAAAATTGTAATATGAAAACTAAAAATAGAAAACATCTTTTAGTTGTTCTGGTATTTTAATTTTAAAAATTGAAATTGAGAACGGTTTTCGAAAACAATTTTTGAAAACAAACAAATTTTTAAATTTGCAATAAAAAAACAGTTTTCAAAAACTGTAATCAAACAGGCCAAAAATTACTCACTTGAGAAATGTTAGTTAGACATAAAAGTTATATCACCATCTATTTATATATACTTGTATGAAATGTGCTACACATGACACTAGGAAGCTAATTGGAGCAAGATTCTTTAGCAAAGCTTTTGAGGCATATAATGGCAAACTTCCCCCAACACAACAAACAGCACGTGACTTAGTAGGCCATGGTACCCACACACTATCAATAGCTGGTGGAAATTTCGTTCCTGGAGCACAAGTATTTAGTAATGGTAATGGCACAGCAAAAGGTGGATCACCAAGAGCACGAGTTGCAACCTACAAAGTGTGCTGGTCGCTAACTGATCCAGCTAGTTGCTATGGCGCGGATGTGTTGGCGGCCATAGACCAAGCCATAAGCGATGGTGTTGATGTGATTTCTGTATCTGCTGGAGGAAGATCTTTTATCAGTGCTGAAGAAATTTTCACTGATGAAGTTTCCATAGGATCATTTCATGCACTTGCCAAAAATATATTAGTAGTTGCTTCTGCAGGGAATGATGGACCTGCACTTGGAACTGTGTTGAATGTGGCTCCATGGGTGTTTACTGTTGCTGCTAGCACCATTGATAGAGAGTTCAGCAGTACTATAACTTTGGGTAACAACCAACAAATTACGGTATCATCCTTCTTTCTTCAACTTATTGTTATTCTTTATCTAAGTAATGTGAATTGAAAAAAATCTCTTTTTTTTAGATAACCCAAATTTATATATATAGAGCTCAAGATGTGCCAAAGAGAAACAAATGTAATTGTACAGACCCAAGGCCAAAAGAAAACAGAGAAAATGAGGAAACATGGGAGGAATCAGAAAAAACAAACAGAACAAAGAAAAAAAAATCTCATTTAGGAGAGTTATGAGGATTCCCTTAAATGGCATATTCCCTTAAATCTCTAATAATAGACAACAACAAAAAAATTGTATATATTTAAGCTGGCTTAAATTCAATTGCTATTATTGTAAGGAAAATTATTTGTAGACGTTTTTATAGTGCATATATTCAATAGATACTCAGACAAAAAAAGTACCGAAGAGTAAGAAGTAATTGATGTAATATATGTAAAAAGAGAAAAATGAGTTATTTGTTGAATGTATGTCCCGTTTATATATTTAAGTATCACAACTGTTACTGTACTTAATAGGAAAATGAGAGAAAAGTAGAGAATTTTCTGATTAACTGATCTAATTGAACGTATTTGTAGTTACACATAATGTGAAACTAAGTCTCTAACTGTAATCGAGCTAAATAGTATAACAACCAAACAACTAGATAACCGAAAAAGACTAACAGAAAACTGATTCTAACTACAATTAAATTAAGAGTAGAGTAATTGTTGAAATAATATTTTACTTTTTTATTTGCAGGGAGCCAGTCTTTTTGTGAACTTGCCACCTAACCAATTATTTTCTTTGATCCTTTCAACTGATGCTAAACTTGCCAATGCAACCAATCGAGACGCGTAAGTACAAATCTCAAAAAGATTTGCCTTTTCTATAAACTTATAGTCGTGATTCATGAACCACAGTTTTTAGGCAACACTGAACCGCCACAAACTGTAGAGTTTTATTATTATGCAATTTGTGGCAGTCAAAGACCTGCACAAACTACAGGTTTAATTGAAGTTAATGAAAAACCGTTGGACATGAAATCATTTTTTTTAACTTAGATGCCTTTGTTTATTAAATGCCATGTTTCTTACATTCATTTTTATATGCATGTTATTGCAGTCAACTTTGTAGACCTGGAACACTTGACCCTGCAAAAGTAAAAGGCAAAGTAGTGGTATGCACTCGAGGTGGAAAAATAAAATCAGTAGCTGAGGGCAGTGAAGCTCTATCTTCTGGTGCAAAGGGAATGGTTCTGAGTAATCAAAAGCAAAATGGAAACACACTTCTTTCTGAGCCTCATGTTTTGTCAACCGTGAACACTGCAAAAGTTCCTGGATCAAAAACAACACCTGGTGGCGCTGGCATAACTGCTACGTATAATTACACATAACCATCCTTTAAAATTGTTACATTTTTTAAAATTTCATGTTACATATGAAGGGCTCTATTTATTCACTTTATTACTATATTTCTTTGAATTGAAGGGACTCTACAATAAATTCATCCACTACATTAAAGTTGTCCCCAGCAAAAACATTCCTTGGAAGAAAGCCAGCTCCAGTTATGGCTTCATTCTCATCTAGAGGGCCAAATAAAATTCAACCAGCAATACTAAAGGTAATTTAAAAAAACTTAGAATTTTATCAATTATACTCATTTTGTATTTTTTTTTATTAGATTGATTTTGTTCTCTATTTTAGCCTGATGTAACTGCACCTGGTGTGAGCATACTCGCTGCGTATTCACCATTTGCAAGTGCATCTAACTTATTATCAGACACTCGTCGGGGGTTTCCATTTAATGTACTGCAAGGAACTTCCATGTCTTGCCCTCATGTTGCTGGTATTGCTGGACTTATTAAAACACTTCATCCTAATTGGAGTCCGGCCGCTATCAAATCAGCAATCATGACGACAGGTACTCTCTCTATCTCTCTTTTCCTGTCAAGAGTGATTTTCGGTATTCAAACATGGGTGACATATTTACTTATGTTTAAATTTATGGCTTTGCAGCAAGCACAAGAGATAACACCAATAAGCCGATACGAGATGCTTTCAACAAAAAATTGGCAACCCCATTTGCTTATGGTTCAGGGCATGTTCAACCTAACAGTGCAATAGATCCTGGGCTTGTTTATGATCTAAGCATTGTTGATTACTTGAACTTCTTATGTGCTTCTGGATATGACCAACAACTCATTTCAGCACTAAACTTCAACAAGACATTTACTTGTTCAGGATCTCACAGCATAACAGACTTGAACTACCCTTCAATCACATTACCAAACATCAGGTCAAATGTGGTAAATGTTACTCGCACAGTCACCAATGTTGGGCCACCAAGCAAGTATTTTGCAAATGCACAATTGCCAGGACATAAAATTGTTGTTGTTCCAAATTCCTTGAGTTTCAAGAAAATTGGTGAAAAGAAGACATTCCAAGTTATTGTGCAGGCAACGAGTGTGACTCAAAGGAGAAAATACCTATTTGGGAAATTGCAATGGACAAATGGAAGACACATAGTTAGGAGTCCCATTACAGTTCGACACATATGAGAAAGCATTGTGTTATGATATTATGATATGAGGACCACTATGTTTGAGCATTGGGATTTCATGTTATCTATGTGTGCGTGTTTATTTTATATTATCATTTTCTTTGGTTGTTTGGGGATCATAGTGTGATGTGTTTTTGCAATAAATGATATGTTAGATGAGTGCAATGAACATGCTTAGTGCTTAAATTTGAAGTGTACAGGGGTGGAAAAGTTATGGGCCCTTTTTTAAGCTTGATTTTTGTTCCTTCCCTGTATTTTGGATGATGCTAATTAATAAATTTCGTGTTTATCCAGAATTTTTTTTTTGAAGTCCATACTCTGACAAGTGACAACTCTACCGACCATGCTATACCATTCTTCGTGTTAGATTAAATTTTTGAGCCATTTGCTTCAAGGGTTGATTGGTCTTGATGACTACCTCATGGCTTTGAAAGTAGGGCCTCAGTTTGTGAATTGAGATCACCAGGGCAAAGCACCGTCTTCTCATTATTCTTGTGTCTCAAGCTCAACCCCTGGAAAGCTCTGCTCACAAAGTATATTTCTCTTTGTTTTTATGCCTCCTCTTGTACCAATGTTGAACTCATTGCTGAGTTGGTTACTGATTGATACATCAATATAGTTTCCCTGGGATAGCCCAATTCAAAATAGGCAGTCTCGGCAAGAAATTTTAAACTCCTGAAATTCCATTTCAAATTCCGCTGTCAGCCAAAGGCTTGGATTCTTCCTCAAACATTTGAAAAAAGGGAACACTTGGTGAGTTGACTGAGACCGAAATCGTGATAGCGCCGCTATTCGCCCTGTGAATTGTAGGACCTCTTTTACCGTTTTGAGACGGTAAATCTTAACGATAGACATGAATTTATTGAGTTTAGCTAAATCCCCGAGAAGACCTACATGAATCCCATAATTTTTCCCGATTGTACCCCAAAGGCGAACTTCTCATGATTAAGCTCTGTGTTGTGTTTTTGTAAGTCGGAGAAAACCTCCTGAAAGTCCCTTTGGTTGTCTGAACCTTTGGATGATTTTACCACCATATCATCCACATAGACATAGATATTCCTGCATTTTAAAGTCGGAATGGCATCACCATGTAACTATAATATCTTGATGGATCATGAACGTCATGTTCTCATCATCCATTGGGTGAATGAAGATTTGGTTGTGTCCGGAGTAAGAACCCAAGCTTAGTAGCTTAAAACTGTTTGCCCCATCAACTACTCTGTCTATACTCGATAAGGGAACAAGTCTTTGGGACATGTATTTTTCAGGCTAAGATGGAAATGTGCATAGGCTTTACAAACCTGAAAAATACATGTCCCAAAGACTTTTCCCATTGTCGAGTATAAACTAGTAGTTAATGGGGGTAAAAAGTTTTAAGCTACTAACCTTTATTGGTTCGTACTCAGGATACAATCATATCTGCATTCACCGAATGGATGATGAGAACACGACACTCATGATCCATCAAGATATTTACAGTTACATGGTGATGCACTGATGCCATTCCGACTTTAAAATGCAGGAATGTGTAGGTCTATGTGGATGATATGGTGGTGAGGTCATCCAAAGGCTCAGAGAACCAAGGAGACTTTCCGGAGGTTTTCTCCGACTTACAAAAACACAACATGAAGCTTAATCCTGAGAAGTTCTCCTTTGGGGTACAATCGGGAATTTTTTTGGGATGCACGTTGAACTTGTCGGGGATTTAGCTAAACTCAATAAATTCTTGTTTCCACCTCCACCCCCTTTTTTTTTTGACAAATTAACCTTTACAAAAACGAAAATGAAATTGAATCACGGGGTTAATTTTTTTTAACCCTAATCCCATCATATTCAATCAACCAAAATTAGCAAGCTTCATCGTGTTCTTTGTGTGATTTCCCCCTTGAAGTATCTCATGAAGCTGTCAAGGCCATCGATCTCTTCTTTGACGTGGTTCCAGCGCACGGTTCTTCGTGGATAATCTCGGCAATAGCTAGTGGTCCCAGGCGTGGAGGTAGATAGAGATGGCAGAAAAACCCACACCCGTGGGGCCCGACCCAAACCCAACCCGAAATTTTGGGTGAAACCCGATTTCTTAGGGTTTGGGTTTGGGTTTCACCCGATTTAAAACCTGTTTGGGTTCGGGTGTGGGATTGATTAAACCCGCACCCAAACCCAAACACAAACCCCAAAGCCTTATACATGTAATTATCATCCCTTATATATATTATTAAAGTTACTAAGTAGGGTTTTCTTTAACGTAAAAAATCCATAAACTATGTTGTTTATCAGCTTATGTTCATGAACTATATTTTTTCCTTTGTATTGGAAAGCTGATGAGGTTTAATCAGCTTATGTTCATGTTATTTTCGGGTCGGGTTTTTGAGTTTTTTGTGGGTTCGGAGCTCACATCAGGTTTTGGGTTTGGGTTCGGGAAAAAAACCCAGGGGTTTGGATTTGGGTTTATCTTTTACACTCATATTGGGTATGGGTTTGAGTGTTAAGTTTGGGTTCGGGTGTGGGAATGGTCAAACCCGCACCCACGGAGCCTGTTGCCAACCTAGAGGCAGAGGACGAATAGGACTAAAAATATCCTATTTTCATGGGTAATTTTAAAATATTACACGGATTATTTAAATGCCATTATCAAGTTACAAGTAAAAAATGATGATATGTCATCAATTGTTCTTTATTTGATTAAAAAGAGTTTTCATGAGTGACATTCAAAAGATTTGGAAATCAGGGACCAACAGTTAGGACCTAAATTTAAGTATTTGAGAAAGTTAGTTTGACTAAAAACTGCATTGTCTTTTATTTTGGGGTTAGTTTGTTAATGAGTTAATTTGAGGTGGTAACATGAAATTTAAAGAAAATTTTTCCTCGTAAGCTTTATTAAACATGTGGCAAGGTCTCTCGACCACCACCTCTGACAAGACTAAAATTGGGTAATTTCTCAAACATCAGGGACCGAGTCCAAGCTTTGTTATGAGGAGGGACCATTTCTAAACTTAGTGTATTATACATGGACCAAAACCTTATTTAAGTTTTCTTGAAGTCCACCAACAAGTAGTATTTTTTTTACACCAACAACAAGTTGTATTAAATTAATATGAAGGGATTCATCGAAAAAAAATATGAAGGGAAAATCAGTATTTGATGCTATTCCATTCTTTCTGCTTTGTAATTTTGTCTCATTCTTACCTAACATCGTATATTTTCATATTCTTTCCAAAGTGATTAGGGGCTCTGTCCAGAATGCTCGATGATGGAGTGAAATCTTTCGAGGAAGAAACAAAAACCTGAAATTCCATCTTCTAGCTTTTTTAAAACAATAAAAACTATAAAAAAAAACTATGAATTAAATACTCGCAAGGAACATGCATGAAAAAAGTAATCTAGAATCTAGATCTAGATTATGAACTAAGTACTTGGTGTCACACAAGATATGGTGATGAACTACATATTAGATACACTGGCAGAAGAGCCGTCCACTACTTTATTTGGATGTGAGGAAAAAATTAAAGTAGAGAAGAAATCAAAATGAAGTTAAGAGGAAAAATAAGAAGATTTTATAATTTATTTGGATGAGCAGAAAATAAAAAGGATAAAATTCTCTTCACTTCTTTATCAAGTAGAAAAATGGAAAGAAAAGAATTAGGGCCAGTTTTGATTACAGTTTTTGAAAACTGTTTTCTATTTTTAATAATTGAAAATTTAAAATCTGTTTGTTTTCAAAAACTGTTTTCTAAAACGGTTCTCAATTTCAATTTTGTAAAAACTAAAATATCAGAACAGTTAATAAATATTTTATGTTTCAATTTTAGATTACAATTTTTTAATTCAATTTTTTTTCTTCTTGAAAGCAGTTTTTAAATAGAGTTTTCAAAAATTACAATCAAATAGACCCTTAAAGTTTGATCGATTCCCTCTTCAGTTTTCTAAATTTTAAAAATGATATTTAAAACATTTAAAAACTAAGGAAATTTTTTAATTTAAAAACTAAAAATATAAATAGACCTATGGTAGTTTGGGATTTCAATTTTTATAACTTTTCATACCAAATGATTTTTTCTCTTTTTCTATTTTTAGAAATTAAAAACTGTTATACAAAACAATAATCGAACATATGGGTTGTCTAAATGACCTATGAGAAAGTTTGGGTTAAAAATCTCATCGTCTAATCACATTGAAGATAAGTGAATTAAAATTTCTATATTTTATTTATTAATTTATTTATAAAAAATCATATTGGTTCATTGAATTGTGAGTTGGACACCTATATGAATCATTTAGACAACCTCTTAAATGTATATTTTTTACATTTGGAAAATATCAAGCATATTAGATTGTTAAAGATAAGTTTCCCATCATTACTTTTATTAATTATACATGTTCACCTCTTAAAATACAACTACATGTAAATTATAAACAAGGTAATTGGACAAATGCTAGTTGAAGGATGACGTGGGAATTGTGTGTCGGCGTGTCCTCCACGTTTGTGCACATTTTGAGGCCTAATGAGGAGAAATATTTTGGCACAAGAAGAAAAAATTGTCTCTTCTATTATTATTTCTACGTACGCCAACATGTTTAATTTCTCTCATAACCCTCTAGCCTCCTTTTCATTTCTTTCTTCTCAAGTTCTATCCTTTCCAAATTTTAATGCCGAATCAAGCTTTTCTATTAGTGAAGGAGGATCATACAATAGCTTATACGAATTAAAATAAGAAAACCTATATATAGATCACCAATCATTAAAAATTATTTCGAATTAAAATAATATGTACATGATTCACTAGACTTAATTTATAACAGCCAACAGGGTATGATGACATCGATCATGATACCAAGTCTTCCATATGGTTATTATTTTTTTCTTTTTAATTTGCAGGTGTTCTCATCTCCTTTAAGAGAAGGACTAATCATGTTCAGAGTGTTTTATTTTTATAGGCAATGAGTGTTAGAGTGTTGTGGCGGTATTTTCCTAACAAATGATTTTTCAGAAATTGAATTCGTTTCATACTTTCATCATCTTTATTCTTTACAAGGTCTGACTTATATACTCTCACTAACACCTTATTGGTGTGCATGGATGGCTTCTAGTTTAATAGAAAAACTTAATATGGGTTGTTGTACACAAGAAACAACCGAGATAGACACAAAAATGAATCATTTAAAAGTGAGATTTTTCAAAATTCAATGTAAGACAAATCCATCTTTAATTAAAATATTAAGCACATGGAACTTAAAATACATTTTAAATTTATGATGGATAAAGTCTTATTTACTGAATTCAAGAAGAGCAGTTTTTCCAGCTGTCCTTTTTTCCAGTATATATATATATATATATTCCATTAGTATGCCCTTCCATTACACATTATAAACAAACAGAGGATACAGAGCCCCCCACAGCCTATATGCTAATGGCTCGTTCAATCTTATACCTTCATCTTCTGGTCTCATCTTTTCTCTTTTTGGTTTCAGTGCTGAGTGCTGTTCATGTTAGCAAAAGGGTAGGCCAGTTTTGCTTTATAATTGCTCATTTGAATTTTGTTTTAGAGATGGTTTAATTAATTTCACTGGACTCTGATGATGACATTATTGGATGATGGTGATGGGTTACATTACTTTTCATCAAATTATCCATTTTTTTATTACTTGTTCACAGTGCTACATTGTATACTTGGGAGCACATTCTCATGGTTCAAGACCTTCCTCTGTTGATCTTGAAACTGCCACATCTTCTCATTATGAATTACTGGGTTCAGTCTTGGGAAGGTATATATAAAATGAGAAAAAATCAGTTTTTTTGCCACATCTTCTTAAACTTTGTTTTGGAAGAAATTGATTTATAAACTATATATGTATGTTGATTTTCATTTACAGCAATGAGAAGGCCAAAGAAGCAATTATTTATTCATATAATAAACACATCAATGGATTTGCAGCTTTACTTGAGGAGGAAGAAGCAGCTCAGATTGCAAGTAAGAAACTGATCAAATTCAATTAGCTAAAATTCAAGATCTAGTGTTTTCACCACTTCAAATTAGTTATTAGCATGCTCAGATCAACTTCTTTCTCCTTAAATATTTTCATTCTAGCCCCCAGAAGCCGCTAATATTTTTTTTTACTGAATTGATTTGAACTTAAGAATCAAAATCATATATAGTTGACACAATGTTTCCACTGATGCAGAAAAACCAAATGTAGTATCTGTGTTTTTGAGCAAGGAGCATAAACTGCACACTACCCGTTCATGGGAGTTTCTTGGGCTGGGTAGAAATGGTATTGGAAATGGTGGGAACACAGCATGGCAAAAGGGAAGATTTGGTGAAAACACAATCATAGGTAGCATTGATACAGGTAATCTTTACCACACTGATCTATCTTTATAATCCAATCAGAATCTATGAACAACTCTTTTCAGAACAACATTCTATATTAATATTGTTTCAATTTTTTTAATTTAATGAGTATATCTTCACTCTGGATCATAGTTTATTATTTAAATAATGAAGGAAATTCTAACCTCCTATTCTATTCTGTTTAGGGTATAAAACTATATATAAATAATTAACTTAAATTTTGTGTTGTATTAATTACTTTAACAAATATACACAGAATTAGTCTTTTTTTTTAAACATAAGCTTTTATTAGATGGATAATTGTCAATATTACAGATAACACATAATAATGTGAGTAAAGTCCCCCAATGCTAGCATAGCAAAACCTAGAATCAAACACGCCCCATAAAGCAATACAAGGCAGCAAACCCTTGATCAAACATTAAATGACCAATGAGAAGAGAAAGTCTCGCAAACCCAACAAAAACATAGCATCATCTCGGCATTGGAGGGAACGCGGATAAGCATGCGACATCGATCAAAGAAGAAAGCAACATAACTGACACATACGTCCGAGCACGATAGCACTGACAAGTCCAAGACTCCGGGAGCGAACAAGCCACACCCAAAGGACCTCCTGCACACTCTAAATCGGCTGAACCAGTACAACAGACAATGAAATTAGAACAGTCTCATGCTTATTCGCGTTTCCTCCTACTCAAAGTTAGTTATCCAACTTTTTTTTCCAATAGTAATTGGAGCATAATAATTGGAGTACTCTCTTTCTCTTTCAAATAGTACTAAGGATAATTGAAAAAAATAGATTAATGTTAATTTTAGAAAATTATAATATAAATAAAAGATATATTTAATGCTAATAACTAAAATAACTATATTTTTAAATTAAAACAAATTAGTTACTTAGTTCTTATTTAAAAGGACAGGCCGTCTCATTTTAAAATCCCTGAAAATGCGATTAAATGTGTTTTCATCTTTTAAGAATAAAATAAAAAATGATAATGTTATCTTTAAAGAGTTGACGTGACCAAGCTTTTATTTTTTTTTAATAAAAATGAAATCTAATAAACCTGCTTGGAGACAAGAACTATATAGAAACTTTTTTTAGTTGGCAAGATGCTTTCTTGAGTACTTATTTTAACATATTTTATTTTATTTTTGCGACGACGACATCACATGGTGTCTGAGTCAAATTTGGGATTAGTCATTAGTGAGAGCGTGAGACTGAGAATTGTGCATTTTATAGGTCAAGTAGTTTACAAGGATTCCAAGTCTTTCCAACTTCTATTATTTTTTGATGCTTCAGTCTTTCCAACTTCTATTATTGATTAATATAAAAGTTCAATTTGTACAGAATATAAAAATTAATTATTCTGAAAAAGTGAAGACGGCAATGAGTTGTTAAGATTGTGAAAGGATAAGTATTTTTTTCTGAAAATGTGAAAGGATAGGTATACGCCCCTATAATATTAAGAAAAAAAGACTGACTAATAGTCAATCATATGGATAAAAATAAACATGATAAAAAAAGTTTAAAGATGTAGAAGATTATCAAATGTGGGATCTAAACTCTAATGTAAAGACAGGAAGAAAATAAGTAAGTGGTTGAGTTCTATTTTTAATTCTTATGAATGAATAAAATTCTTTGGTGATTACGCGAAAGATGTGGTCTAGTAGTTAGATGATATATCATCTTAATAATGAGCATGGGATACGAATTTTACTCATAGGAATGAGGCGCGTAATACGAGAAATTACGGCGAGAGGATTAATTATTGTTGTACTTTTTGATCACTCTTCTACCGCTTATTGCACAAACAATGTGGTTGAGCAATTAATCTAGCAGCTACTTCTGGAAATGAAAATAATATATTTATATCCTAATTTTTAACCCTACATCCAAAATGGAGAATAACATGAGAAATGTAACAGAAATGTGACGAAATGCGATAGAAAAAAAATGTTGATGAAGTGGAATTAAAGATTAGATGGATTATCTTTCATTTTTTTCTCTCTTCTTTTTTCATCATATAACTTATTATATCTTTCATTGAATAATTATATCTTCACACCTCATTTTAAAGGTGTGGAGAGGTGGAGGAAGAGAGAGATAAGAAGAAAGGAGAAAAAAAGTAAAGATGTGATAGATGATTTGAGTGATAGAAAAAAGAGAAATAATAGAAAAAGAAGGTGGAAAATGAGCGGAGAAGTGTGTGTATATCATAACTCATCTCTCATTTTCCTATTATAATTTTATGAGTTATGATTCATTCACACCAAATATTTCTCCACTTATTTTCCACCTTTATTTTGTTTCTATCTCTTTTGTTCTCAAACATGTCACCTATCACATCCAATATTTATTTTTTATTTTTTATATCTCTCATACTTCCACCTCTTTTCCACTTAGAAGAGGTGTCAATGAAACATATTCCTTTCAACAGTGATGTCTAAGATAGATTATGTGAAGTTTATAGTTCAAAACAACATTTGAATAGGTGCTTGGCCAGAATGCACTTGCAAATACAAGATCACGATTTTATTCAGCGGAATTCACTTCTTAAATTGAGAGCAAATCTAGAGAGTATAAATTCTTCAAATATTCTCATAATAACGCGCGACTTGGACAGGTGTTTGGCCTGAATCAAAGAGTTTTAGTGACATAGGAATAGGTCCTGTCCCTGCAAAATGGCGTGGGGGTAACACCTGTGAAATCAACAAACTCCAAGGTTCAAAGAAAGTTCCATGTAACAGGTTCGAACAATTCAACTGCTATTAAAATGGTTTAAGAGTTGCGCACACACTCCAAATTATCCACCAATCACAAAGAGTGTATGTGAGAGTTTATATTTAAAAGAGGGTGTTGCTAGTACTCCACATATAAGAAATGTGTTGGAAATACTTGGAAATACAAATCACCACTTTATGCCTATCTAAACTCAACAATACTATTTATCTAAATATGTGCTACACATAACACCAGGAAGCTAATTGGAGCAAGAATCTTCAACAAAGCTTATGAATCATCCAACGGCAAACTTCCCCCAAGTCAACAAACAGCACGTGACTTCGTAGGCCATGGAACACACACATTATCAATAGCTGCTGGCAATTTCGTTCCTGGTGCACAAGTATTTGGTAATGGTAATGGCACAGCAAAAGGTGGATCCCCAAGAGCTAGAGTTGCATCCTACAAAGTGTGCTGGTCTCTAACTGATGATGCTAGTTGCTACGGTGCGGATGTGTTGGCTGCTATTGAACAAGCCATAAGCGATGGTGTTGATGTGATTTCGGTGTCTGCTGGAGGCAGAGATTCTATCAGTCCTACAGAAATTTTCACTGATGAAGTTTCCATAGGAGCATTCCATGCACTTGCCAAAAATATATTATTAGTTGCATCTGCAGGAAATGATGGACCAACACCTGGAACTGTCTTGAATGTGGCTCCATGGGTGTTCACAGTTGCTGCTAGCACCATCGATAGAGAGTTCAGCAGTACTATAACTATTAGTAACAGCAGTGGACAAACTACAGACACGGTATCATCCTTCTTTTTGAAATATAGTTTCACCTAAGCTAAATTGTAAGGGTCGTTTTTATTACTATTACTGTTGTTGTAGTAGAAATAACTGATTTTTTCAAATTACTAGGGAGCCAGTCTTTTCGTGAACTTGCCGCCTAACCAATCCTTTACCCTGATCAGTTCTACCGATGCTAAACTTGCCAACGCGACAAATCGAGATGCGTAAGTACAAATCACAAATAACTTAATTTCTTCCAAATTAAATGCCAAAGTTTCTTACCTTCACTTTTTATATGTATGTTATTGTAGTCAACTTTGTAGACCTGGAACACTTGATCCTGCAAAAGTAAACGGCAAAATAGTGGTATGCGTTCGAGAAGGAAAAATAAAATCAGTTGCTGAGGGTCAGGAAGCTCTATCTTCTGGTGCACAGGGAATGGTTTTAAGTAATCAACAGCAAAATGGAAATACACTTCTTTCTGAGCCTCATGTTTTGTCTACAGTGGGGGGCCCAAAAAATCATGGAATAACAACAGTTGCAACGTAATTACACATGCTTTTGTTGTGACTTATGACAACCTTTTAAAATTGTTACATTTTTTAAATCACATGTTACAAATGAAGGACTCCGTTTACTCACTTACTGTACTTCAATTGAAGGAATTCTACAATAACGATGTCCCAAGCAACAACACTTCTTGGAAGAAGGCCAGCTCCAGTTATGGCTTCATTCTCATCTAGAGGACCCAACCAAGTCCAGCCATCAATACTCAAGGTATAAACACTTGGAATTTTATAAGTTATACTCTCCATTTGACTATTTTTTACTTTTTATGAGATTACTTTTGTTTTCTATTTTAGCCTGATGTAACTGCGCCTGGTGTGAACATACTAGCTGCCTATTCACTATTCGCTAGTGCATCTAACCTATTATCAGACAATCGTCGAGGGTTTCCATTTAATGTACTACAAGGAACTTCCATGTCTTGCCCTCATGTTTCTGGTATTGCTGGACTAATTAAGACACTTCATCCTAATTGGAGTCCATCTGCTATTAAATCAGCAATCATGACCACAGGTAATCTATCTATCTATCTATCTATCTATCTATCTTCTATCTTCTCTCTCTCTCTCTCTCTCTCTCTCTCTCTCTCTCTCTCTCTCTCTCTCTCTCTATGTGTTCTAACTAGTAACTATATTTCTTAATGGACGTTATGTAGTTTTATAATTCTTATAATAAGTACGGGAGGTAGTATATGATTGTACAATTTTAATTTTCTTCCAGCATACACATTTCTCATTATATTCACATACTTCATTCTATGACAAGGAATGTCATATTTTTAGAGGACTACTAATTTATGTTTAAACATATGGCCTTGCAGCAAGTACAAGAGATAACACCAACAGGCCTATACAAGACGCGTTTGATGAAACATTAGCAACACCATTTGCTCATGGTTCAGGACATGTTCAACCTAACAGTGCAATTGATCCTGGGCTTGTTTATGATCTAAGCATTGTTGATTACTTGAACTTCTTATGTGCTTCTGGATATGACCAACAACTCATTTCAGTACTTAACAAGAAGACATTTACTTGTTCAGGATCTCACAGCATAACAGATTTTAACTACCCTTCAATCACATTACCGAACATTGAGTCTAATGTGGTCAATGTTACCCGCACCGTCACCAATGTTGGGCCACCAAGCACATATTTTGCCAATGTCCAATTGCCTGAACATAAAATTGTTGTTATTCCTAATTCCTTGACTTTCCAGAAAATTGGTGAAAAGAAGACCTTCCAAGTTATTGTGCAAGCAACGAGTGTGACTCAACAGAGAAAATACCTATTTGGGGATTTGCAATGGACAAATGGAAGACACATTGTCAGGAGTCCCATTACAGTTCGACACATATGAAAAAACATTTCATAATTTTGTGTTTGGGGATATCTCGATGTGGGTGACTGACTACATTTCACTACTTCAATAGACTATGTATCTGCGTTAACTTTGCTGTATCAGTTTTTATATTTGGTATCATAGTATTGTGCTTTGTAATAAGTGATGATTTTGGAATGCAATATCTGCTTGACTTTTTTTTTTTTTACTTTAACTATAAAAAAAATATTCATTCATGATAATGAGCACCTTGAGAGACAACCATTCTCAAGTATGATAAAGACACTACCTTAGCCATGACTTCATATATCTCCTTATTTTTCCTCTCTACCCCACATACAATCATTAACTCCTCTGGCTGTCCAACACCAAAAAAATTCTGAACCCAGATTGCAACCACTACTCTCAGGAAGTTTAATATCAAGGTTTATCCTCCTACCTATGATTTTAAATAATAGCATGCTAAAGCTTCAATCATCACACTTGTGAGTTATAGGAAATGACATCTAAAGCTCAGGAGAAGCATTGCCTGGAGTCCCCTTCCTCCGATCATGGTTATGTGTCTATTTTCCCAGTTCCAAAGATTGACCAAACCAAAATCAGCAACTATAGAATTGAAGTTCTTCTCTAAGAATATTTCCTAGTTTTATGTCATTATAGATTGTTCTTTGTTGGCACTCTTCATACAAGTAAGAAATGCCTCTAGTTGTCCTAGCCCCAATTACGCATAACAGGAGAACCAACTACCAACATAACAAAGATAGCAAAACCGCGTAAAACCCGTAAGTTACAACTCACAACAGCAAGAAAACAAAAAAATTGTGCCTATACAAAACAAACTTGCTACTGCAGTGTCTGCAGAATGCTGATAAATTAAAAGCATATGCATATGCTGAATTAAATCTAAAGGTACCACACACAAGCATGTGTTAAAATTTTGTTCATCAAAAGCACATAACATTTCTTATAGATTGTAGCATTTTGTTACCACTTACCTGTGTATTGGACTCTAGGCAAAATTTGACAACAAATTTCTGCTTCAGCGGAAGAAATCAAACAACGTCATTTCCTGCAAATGCAAATCAAACGTACATTCAGTTTCTGAGAAAACACAATTTGTTATCAGAAATTGCAACTAGAGGCAGCAAGAACCTAAATCGAAAAACCTAATTCATCGAATTGAGAAAAACAGAGCATGAAAATTGAAAATCGTGAATAATACAAGAGTGAAATGAAAAGTTAGGAAGAAGAAGTAGGAACCTGGTGAGAAGAACAAGGAAAGGTTGTTTGTTGATGATTTTTAGACTTTCATTTTGTTTTATTATTTTATAATTATTATTTTGATATTTTAAGTTCATTATAGTTTTCATTACCAAATTTTTCATGATTACATTTTCTTAATTATTTGAAAGAAAACATAATTTCAAACTTTTTATGAGAAATGAGGAAGGGGCCTTTTTTTATAATTTTATTTTATTTTATATATGATTATAGTATTTGTATTTTTAATTAATTATTTAAAAATTATAAAAAATCCCAAAATTATTTACATCGTCAATACATAGAAATAAAATCATAAATAAAGTATCAATAGTTTTACGGTAGAGCTAATTAATTAATGTTAAAATAAAAATATTGTTTTATGCAACTTTTCTTATGAATTTAAGTATTAAGTCACATGCATTATCACATTACTGGTAAAGTCGTAAAAAACTCTGAGGAAAAAATCATAAAAATATCTAAAGAAAAGATCTACAGGTGACCACTCTATCCATATATTTCATGGATAATATGACTGTAAATTTGATTACAATGAACATTCTTGGAGGAGCAGATGCTCAAGGACAACAGAGGGCTAAGGATCTTGTACGATCCTTTTCGACCATCCATTGTGGTTGTGTTTTAGACTAATTGTTCTTTAGTGGGGGTGGCTTCCTTCTGGCGTGGATTAGGCTACAAGTTGTGTTGTGAAGTTGGGGCAGTAGGTTACAATGGGGGTATATGTAAGACCCGGCTCAGGGCCTACTATTTAAATAAAAATATTTAATATTATTTAATGAATTGTTTGTGCTATATATGATATAATGCCTTTATAAGGGAAATTATTTGGTAGAGGAATTATTAAGTCTCGATAATGTCTGGATGTTGATGTATGCGACATTACGAGCGTTTTGACTGTAATATTGATTTGGTTCCGTGACAGTGACTTTTTAGGTCAAAATTGCCCCGACAGCGCCGGTGAGGACGATTTCTCGGGCCACACCTTATGGGAAGGTGTTGGACATGATTCTAAGAATATTTCATGAGGGAATATTCCTTTCTTTTATTTTTTGGGGGGAATTTCCTGATCAATAATAAGGGAATGAGCTTATGATTGATCCGATTGTTCGTTTAGTAATGTTACTCTGTTTGTTCGTTGGTAAGACATTTCCAAGTGTAAACCTAGCTTCAAGGAGCAACCTGAGAATTGTAGGGAAGCGTACTGATGACCCGGGTGTTTAAGCTATTTGTCTAGTTTATTTCCATGCATTTTGATATATTATTTAGGATATTTTGGTCATTTTAGGTCACTCCATGATTATTCCATGCATTTTACTATTTTTTTATGTGGTTTTTAGTATTTTTATGATTTTTATTTAGATTTATTAGGATTTAAGTTATTTTATTTTTAATTGATATGTTTTATTTTGAATTATTATCTTTTTAGTATTTTAGTTTGATTTATTTTATTATTTTGATTTTATTTTATTTAGGATTTTCGGAATAAAAGGAAAAGAGAAAATCAGGAAAAGGATATGATCTGGTGGTGATAGTCCACTGAAATTAACATGCACATGCAGGAGATCAATGGCTGCTGTCTTCTTCCACACAACGTGGCTCAACCATGCTGGAGGACCACCATAAGGATGTGAATCGCGAAGCACTGGAATACTAACTTATAGATTGAACCAATGGTGACGCGACACGTGGCAGGAGTGTTGGACCAAGAGCAAAATCAGCCAGAGAGTGAGAGATCACGTGATTGGTACGGATTTGAATAGAAATAAAGAAACAGAAGAATATATATTTGAGGAGAATGAGTATTGAACGGAACTTTTGGTATTGAGAGCAGCAGCCGTTCTTGAGTTTTTTTTCCTGGAGTTAACCCTAGCACCACTTTGAGCTTTTTGAAGAACTCTTTTTATTTCAATAATTTATTTGATCATGGAAGCGGCTAAACCTTCGTAGGTACTTGGGGTGTTCGGTTTGATACTCTTAACCTTATGTTTTGATTTACTTTTTGACTCATGAATCCTATTTTTATTTATGAATTTCTCATCTTTTATCTATGAATCTTTATGCATGAAGATTAACTTTGCTATTTTGTATGCGATTGAGAAATCGGTAGAAAATAAAGATCCGGTGAGGAATTGATTAGGAACGCCTACGCCTTAGAGATAAGGGTAACTTCTAATTGTGTTGGCTAGTAACTATGTACTTTAATTCTCCAATTGAATTCGTCTAGGAATTAAGAGATTAGTGTTAGCAGTTTAATTGGAAGTTCTGCGTAGTTAAGAGATTATCACGTAGAAACTTAGGCAAGCATCATAAATAAGTTAGATAATTCATGAGTTAATTAGTCTATTAAGAACATAAGTGAGATTGATGAAATCCTACCCCAGGTACTTCCCCTTTTGATTGCTTTCAATATTACGTAATTGCTTTTCACTGAATTCTGCAACTTTCAATTAAGTTTGTTTTCAACAACAATTATTTACCCCCAAAACCTTTTTACTAGTCTTTTTAGTTATTTAATAGGTTAAATTAATTTAGATGGCCGCAATCCTTGAGTTCGATAATTTATTACTACTTAACAAATAGGTACACTTGCCTAGGAGTTATCAAGTTTTTGGCGTCATTTCACAATCATCACGTTTTTGGTCTTTGTAAGGGAACTTCGGCTACGACCTATAATTATTGATTGTGGTTGTATGATTGTGAAATGTTAAGGACCGTATGCTAGATGAATATGATAGTAAGGATAGTACTTCAGCCTCGGCCTAGAATATTGATTGTGATTGTGAATGTTCGAATGAACATGATACTAGGGTTATCAATGTTGTATGTGCTAGAAATACTATTTGATTATAGATGCAATAAATGTTAGTTGTTGTTATTATGAACATGGCTATGTGACTAGGGTGTTAGCTTCATTTATTGAGATGAATGCAAGTTATATTTATGTTATGAGATTATGTTCAAGAGATGAACATGAAAAGCTTAGGGCCTAGAGATGATAACTAACTTGCATGGCATGCATTTGTGGCCAAGTGACTTGGATTGAGCTTGGTGTCCACGACTGGTGAACTGGATTGGGCTAGTTAGTGGTGATGTTCATCGGGTGAACATGAACAAAGGACGAACGAAATACGAAAACGTGTTGGTGAGGGCCAACCCCGATCGTGGAGCTGAGGAACAACAGTGCGTTGGTGAGGGCCAACCCTGATCGTGGAGTCGTGTTCGTCCTGCCTTTCCATGAGGGATTGGTTGAATTGATATCTGAAGCGTCTGCATGCATCTACACGAGCATCGACTAACTGAACTTAGAACTATGGGATAGTTCCCCATACTTGTGAATCTTAGAACTTAATATAGTTCCCCGATTTGTGAATGTTAGCTTAGGGGAAGAACTTGTGATTGATAGGGTAGTATACCCTACTTATGACATGTGTGTGTTAGAAGTTGACTCTTGCTTGTTTGTTGTTTGTTGTTTAACGCTCAAACGATAAGCATGTGTGTGATCAGACGGGATGTGACCCTGTACCTACTTGATGTGGACGACGACAAGTTTTAGGACATCAACCACGTGACCAATGGTTCATCTTTGGGACCAGTGAGAGTAGAGGATGCAGGACAAAGTGATGCGAGCGTTGGAGGAAGCCTTGGAGGCACGTGGACCATGAGTCGGGTATTGAGTGTGATAATTGAGTCTGTTTTTTGGGGTGAGCCGAGTTCTTTTATATGTATTGAACCTAAACTAGAGACCTTTTTGTTGTGTTGGCTTGGGGGTGGTCGAACATTAGTTTAATAACATCTGTCTTTAATTTTGAAGGAGTTAATGTACTAAGCTTTTGTTTATAAAATGAAATTATTCAGTCTATTTACTCATGTTACTACTTCTTTATTGTTAAGCTATGTTTTAAAAAGGTTTTAATATTCGGCAAAAATTCACCCACGTTTTTGGAAAAGTTACTAAAGTGACCGTCGAGAAATCGGGGGTTACAGTTTGTGTTTTGTACTTCCAAATCGAGAATTCATTACTTATGTTGTGGACTTAGATGCTCAAGTGGCTTAATGGCTATTGTCCATGGAGTCAGAAGATGGGCTTGCTAAGTGGTGTATGTGAGCTCAAACTCTAGAAAGCGAGAAGAGCTATGGAATTATCTTGCATGTCAGAGACAATAAATTTGTGACCCTTGGTTGACTCTTGGTGACTACAACTACAATGAGATCACCTTATCTTATGATTAGGAGTTGGGTGGAGATTATTTGGAAGCCATAACTATGAGCATGTTGGGCATGATGGATTACTGTAGTTTTCTAGATCAAGGAACTACTGATTTCAAGTTTACATGGGAAAGGAAATAGAATGGGAGAAGGGTTTTGGCAAAAAGGCGTGAAAGGGTGTTGGGCGATGTCGAATGAAGGTTTCTCTATGTGCAACCATATGTGGAGCATTGGTCAAAATAAGTATTTATAAATTGTATATCTACTTATTATAAAAGGTTTCATTGAGGACTTGAGGTGAGGGGTGAAAGTTCTTGAGGTTCCATATTGACTAGAAATATGGCAAAATAAGTATTTATAAATGGTATATCTACCTATTATCACCCAAAAGCTAGCTTTTGGGAGTAGATTTAAGTCTCCCAAATTCTAAGATGCTAAAAGAGTATCTTAGATTCGTTAATTGGAGACCACACATAGGCCACCCGCAAAATTTCTACAAATCCCATGCTCTAGCTGTACAACATTTGTACGAGGGTGTTAAAGTCTCATATTGACTACAAGTATGACCAAACAAGTGTTTAAAAAGATTGAGCAACCCCTACACCTAAGTTAGTTTTTGGGTTAGAGTTATGGCTAACACAAATTTAAGAGAAACTGATTCAAAGATCCAAATATGAGTTTCTAGTTATTTGCTTCAACGTGATGTTGAGCTCACACATAGGGTGTCAAAACTAGGGTTTGAATAACACTATGCTTTAACTCATTATGGTAAAGAGTATGAGATAGAGTCATGGGATGGAGGAGGTGTAAGAAGTATAATTGTCGTTGTTACGTTATTGTAGATATGCTTGTGTGTTTTTTAGAGGAAAATATGTTTATATTTTTGGTGTATTATATGTTTCATCAATGAAAAATAATCATATTTGAGCTGACAATATCTACGTCATTATGGTGAGACCAACTCTCTCATTGAGAATTTATTCCATTCATTAAATTCAAACTCGAGACATAACTTAAGAATCAAACAAACATAAGAAACATGAAGTGGTTAATATGTTGGTATTAATTTGAAGGGAAAAGAGAAACCGAGAAAGGAAAGGTGGTCATATAAGTACTTGGATGCAAAGTCCATGTAGAAAGACATAACACACTACCAGTGGCAGAACTGAGAGGAAATATATATTTGAGGAGCCAAAATATCATTTCATTTCATTTCATGAATTAATTTTTTTATTAGCATTATTTTTTTTTTGGTACATGGGAAAGCATAAAACAAAGCAAGACAAAACAACAAAAGAAAAAGAAAACTAGCCACAACCCATCAGAGGCATAATCTCAGGAGGGGGTGCGGACTGTTGGATTTATTAATCCAGCGTCACCCTTAGGATTCGATGGGCTTAACATCCCACCCCATGGCGCTTAACATCGCAGCCCCTTGAGGACTCTGTGCTATAAGGAAATAAAGTTGCGCCCTCACTAACAGCAATTGCTTTTGGCGTAGTGGTAAGCGCTTGACGGAGTAGAGCTTGAA
>NC_080041.1:100785581-100821211 GCF_012489685.1 Lotus japonicus | reverse complement strand
ATTAAATATATCTTTTATTTATATTATAATTTTCTAAAATTAACATTAATCTATTTTTTTCAATTATCCTTAGTACTATTTGAAAGAGAAAGAGAGTACTCCAATTATTATGCTCCAATTACTATTGGAAAAAAAAGTTGGATAACTAACTTTGAGTAGGAGGAAACGCGAATAAGCATGAGACTGTTCTAATTTCATTGTCTGTTGTACTGGTTTCAGCGATTTAGAGTGTGCAGGAGGTCCTTTGGGTGTGGCTTGTTCGGTCCCGGAGTCTTGGACTTGTCCAGTGCTATCGTGCTCGGAGTATGTGTCAGTTATGTTGCTTTCTTCTTTGATCGATGTCGCATGCTTATCCGTTCCCTCCAATGCCGAGATGATGCTATGTTTTTTGTTGGGTTTGCGAGACTTTCTCTTCTCATTGGTCATTTAATGTTTGATCAAGGGTTTGCTGCCTTGTATTGCTTTATGGGCGTGTTTGATTCTAGGTTTTGCTATGCTAGCATTGGGGGACTTTACTCACATTATTATGTGTTATCTGTAATATTGACAATTATCCATCTAATAAAAGCTTATGTTTAAAAAAAAAGACTAATTCTGTGTATATTTGTTAAAGTAATTAATACAACACAAAATTTAAGTTAATTATTTATATATAGTTTTTATACCCTAAACAGAATAGAATAGGAGGTTAGAATTTCCTTCATTATTTAAATAATAAACTATGATCCAGAGTGAAGATATACTCATTAAATTAAAAAAATTGAAACAATATTAATATAGAATGTTGTTCTGAAAAGAGTTGTTCATAGATTCTGATTGGATTATAAAGATAGATCAGTGTGGTAAAGATTACCTGTATCAATGCTACCTATGATTGTGTTTTCACCAATCTTCCCTTTTGCCATGCTGTGTTCCCACCATTTCCAATACCATTTCTACCCAGCCCAAGAAACTCCCATGAACGGGTAGTGTGCAGTTTATGCTCCTTGCTCAAAAACACAGATACTACATTTGGTTTTTCTGCATCAGTGGAAACATTGTGTCAACTATATATGATTTTGATTCTTAAGTTCAAATCAATTCAGTAAAAAAAAATATTAGCGGCTTCTGGGGCTAGAATGAAAATATTTAAGGAGAAAGAAGTTGATCTGAGCATGCTAATAACTAATTTGAAGTGGTGAAAACACTAGATCTTGAATTTTAGCTAATTGAATTTGATCAGTTTCTTACTTGCAATCTGAGCTGCTTCTTCCTCCTCAAGTAAAGCTGCAAATCCATTGATGTGTTTATTATATGAATAATAATTGCTTCTTTGGCCTTCTCATTGCTGTAAATGAAAATCAACATACATATATAGTTTATAAATCAATTTCTTCCAAAACAAAGTTTAAGAAGATGTGGCAAAAAAACTGATTTTTTCTCATTTTATATATACCTTCCCAAGACTGAACCCAGTAATTCATAATGAGAAGATGTGGCAGTTTCAAGATCAACAGAGGAAGGTCTTGAACCATGAGAATGTGCTCCCAAGTATACAATGTAGCACTGTGAACAAGTAATAAAAAAATGGATAATTTGATGAAAAGTAATGTAACCCATCACCATCATCCAATAATGTCATCATCAGAGTCCAGTGAAATTAATTAAACCATCTCTAAAACAAAATTCAAATGAGCAATTATAAAGCAAAACTGGCCTACCCTTTTGCTAACATGAACAGCACTCAGCACTGAAACCAAAAAGAGAAAAGATGAGACCAGAAGATGAAGGTATAAGATTGAACGAGCCATTAGCATATAGGCTGTGGGGGCTCTGTATCCTCTGTTTGTTTATAATGTGTAATGGAAGGGCATACTAATGGAATATATATATATATATATACTGGAAAAAAGGACAGCTGGAAAAACTGCTCTTCTTGAATTCAGTAAATAAGACTTTATCCATCATAAATTTAAAATGTATTTTAAGTTCCATGTGCTTAATATTTTAATTAAAGATGGATTTGTCTTACATTGAATTTTGAAAAATCTCACTTTTAAATGATTCATTTTTGTGTCTATCTCGGTTGTTTCTTGTGTACAACAACCCATATTAAGTTTTTCTATTAAACTAGAAGCCATCCATGCACACCAATAAGGTGTTAGTGAGAGTATATAAGTCAGACCTTGTAAAGAATAAAGATGATGAAAGTATGAAACGAATTCAATTTCTGAAAAATCATTTGTTAGGAAAATACCGCCACAACACTCTAACACTCATTGCCTATAAAAATAAAACACTCTGAACATGATTAGTCCTTCTCTTAAAGGAGATGAGAACACCTGCAAATTAAAAAGAAAAAAATAATAACCATATGGAAGACTTGGTATCATGATCGATGTCATCATACCCTGTTGGCTGTTATAAATTAAGTCTAGTGAATCATGTACATATTATTTTAATTCGAAATAATTTTTAATGATTGGTGATCTATATATAGGTTTTCTTATTTTAATTCGTATAAGCTATTGTATGATCCTCCTTCACTAATAGAAAAGCTTGATTCGGCATTAAAATTTGGAAAGGATAGAACTTGAGAAGAAAGAAATGAAAAGGAGGCTAGAGGGTTATGAGAGAAATTAAACATGTTGGCGTACGTAGAAATAATAATAGAAGAGACAATTTTTTCTTCTTGTGCCAAAATATTTCTCCTCATTAGGCCTCAAAATGTGCACAAACGTGGAGGACACGCCGACACACAATTCCCACGTCATCCTTCAACTAGCATTTGTCCAATTACCTTGTTTATAATTTACATGTAGTTGTATTTTAAGAGGTGAACATGTATAATTAATAAAAGTAATGATGGGAAACTTATCTTTAACAATCTAATATGCTTGATATTTTCCAAATGTAAAAAATATACATTTAAGAGGTTGTCTAAATGATTCATATAGGTGTCCAACTCACAATTCAATGAACCAATATGATTTTTTATAAATAAATTAATAAATAAAATATAGAAATTTTAATTCACTTATCTTCAATGTGATTAGACGATGAGATTTTTAACCCAAACTTTCTCATAGGTCATTTAGACAACCCATATGTTCGATTATTGTTTTGTATAACAGTTTTTAATTTCTAAAAATAGAAAAAGAGAAAAAATCATTTGGTATGAAAAGTTATAAAAATTGAAATCCCAAACTACCATAGGTCTATTTATATTTTTAGTTTTTAAATTAAAAAATTTCCTTAGTTTTTAAATGTTTTAAATATCATTTTTAAAATTTAGAAAACTGAAGAGGGAATCGATCAAACTTTAAGGGTCTATTTGATTGTAATTTTTGAAAACTCTATTTAAAAACTGCTTTCAAGAAGAAAAAAAATTGAATTAAAAAATTGTAATCTAAAATTGAAACATAAAATATTTATTAACTGTTCTGATATTTTAGTTTTTACAAAATTGAAATTGAGAACCGTTTTAGAAAACAGTTTTTGAAAACAAACAGATTTTAAATTTTCAATTATTAAAAATAGAAAACAGTTTTCAAAAACTGTAATCAAAACTGGCCCTAATTCTTTTCTTTCCATTTTTCTACTTGATAAAGAAGTGAAGAGAATTTTATCCTTTTTATTTTCTGCTCATCCAAATAAATTATAAAATCTTCTTATTTTTCCTCTTAACTTCATTTTGATTTCTTCTCTACTTTAATTTTTTCCTCACATCCAAATAAAGTAGTGGACGGCTCTTCTGCCAGTGTATCTAATATGTAGTTCATCACCATATCTTGTGTGACACCAAGTACTTAGTTCATAATCTAGATCTAGATTCTAGATTACTTTTTTCATGCATGTTCCTTGCGAGTATTTAATTCATAGTTTTTTTTATAGTTTTTATTGTTTTAAAAAAGCTAGAAGATGGAATTTCAGGTTTTTGTTTCTTCCTCGAAAGATTTCACTCCATCATCGAGCATTCTGGACAGAGCCCCTAATCACTTTGGAAAGAATATGAAAATATACGATGTTAGGTAAGAATGAGACAAAATTACAAAGCAGAAAGAATGGAATAGCATCAAATACTGATTTTCCCTTCATATTTTTTTTCGATGAATCCCTTCATATTAATTTAATACAACTTGTTGTTGGTGTAAAAAAAATACTACTTGTTGGTGGACTTCAAGAAAACTTAAATAAGGTTTTGGTCCATGTATAATACACTAAGTTTAGAAATGGTCCCTCCTCATAACAAAGCTTGGACTCGGTCCCTGATGTTTGAGAAATTACCCAATTTTAGTCTTGTCAGAGGTGGTGGTCGAGAGACCTTGCCACATGTTTAATAAAGCTTACGAGGAAAAATTTTCTTTAAATTTCATGTTACCACCTCAAATTAACTCATTAACAAACTAACCCCAAAATAAAAGACAATGCAGTTTTTAGTCAAACTAACTTTCTCAAATACTTAAATTTAGGTCCTAACTGTTGGTCCCTGATTTCCAAATCTTTTGAATGTCACTCATGAAAACTCTTTTTAATCAAATAAAGAACAATTGATGACATATCATCATTTTTTACTTGTAACTTGATAATGGCATTTAAATAATCCGTGTAATATTTTAAAATTACCCATGAAAATAGGATATTTTTAGTCCTATTCGTCCTCTGCCTCTAGGTTGGCAACGGGCTCCGTGGGTGCGGGTTTGACCATTCCCACACCCGAACCCAAACTTAACACTCAAACCCATACCCAATATGAGTGTAAAAGATAAACCCAAATCCAAACCCCTGGGTTTTTTTCCCGAACCCAAACCCAAAACCTGATGTGAGCTCCGAACCCACAAAAAACTCAAAAACCCGACCCGAAAATAACATGAACATAAGCTGATTAAACCTCATCAGCTTTCCAATACAAAGGAAAAAATATAGTTCATGAACATAAGCTGATAAACAACATAGTTTATGGATTTTTTACGTTAAAGAAAACCCTACTTAGTAACTTTAATAATATATATAAGGGATGATAATTACATGTATAAGGCTTTGGGGTTTGTGTTTGGGTTTGGGTGCGGGTTTAATCAATCCCACACCCGAACCCAAACAGGTTTTAAATCGGGTGAAACCCAAACCCAAACCCTAAGAAATCGGGTTTCACCCAAAATTTCGGGTTGGGTTTGGGTCGGGCCCCACGGGTGTGGGTTTTTCTGCCATCTCTATCTACCTCCACGCCTGGGACCACTAGCTATTGCCGAGATTATCCACGAAGAACCGTGCGCTGGAACCACGTCAAAGAAGAGATCGATGGCCTTGACAGCTTCATGAGATACTTCAAGGGGGAAATCACACAAAGAACACGATGAAGCTTGCTAATTTTGGTTGATTGAATATGATTTGGGATTAGGGTTAAAAAAAATTAACCCCGTGATTCAATTTCATTTTCGTTTTTGTAAAGGTTAATTTGTCAAAAAAAAAAAGGGGGTGGAGGTGGAAACAAGAATTTATTGAGTTTAGCTAAATCCCCGACAAGTTCAACGTGCATCCCAAAAAAATTCCCGATTGTACCCCAAAGGAGAACTTCTCAGGATTAAGCTTCATGTTGTGTTTTTGTAAGTCGGAGAAAACCTCCGGAAAGTCTCCTTGGTTCTCTGAGCCTTTGGATGACCTCACCACCATATCATCCACATAGACCTACACATTCCTGCATTTTAAAGTCGGAATGGCATCAGTGCATCACCATGTAACTGTAAATATCTTGATGGATCATGAGTGTCGTGTTCTCATCATCCATTCGGTGAATGCAGATATGATTGTATCCTGAGTACGAACCAATAAAGGTTAGTAGCTTAAAACTTTTTACCCCCATTAACTACTAGTTTATACTCGACAATGGGAAAAGTCTTTGGGACATGTATTTTTCAGGTTTGTAAAGCCTATGCACATTTCCATCTTAGCCTGAAAAATACATGTCCCAAAGACTTGTTCCCTTATCGAGTATAGACAGAGTAGTTGATGGGGCAAACAGTTTTAAGCTACTAAGCTTGGGTTCTTACTCCGGACACAACCAAATCTTCATTCACCCAATGGATGATGAGAACATGACGTTCATGATCCATCAAGATATTATAGTTACATGGTGATGCCATTCCGACTTTAAAATGCAGGAATATCTATGTCTATGTGGATGATATGGTGGTAAAATCATCCAAAGGTTCAGACAACCAAAGGGACTTTCAGGAGGTTTTCTCCGACTTACAAAAACACAACACAGAGCTTAATCATGAGAAGTTCGCCTTTGGGGTACAATCGGGAAAAATTATGGGATTCATGTAGGTCTTCTCGGGGATTTAGCTAAACTCAATAAATTCATGTCTATCGTTAAGATTTACCGTCTCAAAACGGTAAAAGAGGTCCTACAATTCACAGGGCGAATAGCGGCGCTATCACGATTTCGGTCTCAGTCAACTCACCAAGTGTTCCCTTTTTTCAAATGTTTGAGGAAGAATCCAAGCCTTTGGCTGACAGCGGAATTTGAAATGGAATTTCAGGAGTTTAAAATTTCTTGCCGAGACTGCCTATTTTGAATTGGGCTATCCCAGTGAAACTATATTGATGTATCAATCAGTAACCAACTCAGCAATGAGTTCAACATTGGTACAAGAGGAGGCATAAAAACAAAGAGAAATATACTTTGTGAGCAGAGCTTTCCAGGGGTTGAGCTTGAGACACAAGAATAATGAGAAGACGGTGCTTTGCCCTGGTGATCTCAATTCACAAACTGAGGCCCTACTTTCAAAGCCATGAGGTAGTCATCAAGACCAATCAACCCTTGAAGCAAATGGCTCAAAAATTTAATCTAACACGAAGAATGGTATAGCATGGTCGGTAGAGTTGTCACTTGTCAGAGTATGGACTTCAAAAAAAAAATTCCGGATAAACACGAAATTTATTAATTAGCATCATCCAAAATACAGGGAAGGAACAAAAATCAAGCTTAAAAAAGGGCCCATAACTTTTCCACCCCTGTACACTTCAAATTTAAGCACTAAGCATGTTCATTGCACTCATCTAACATATCATTTATTGCAAAAACACATCACACTATGATCCCCAAACAACCAAAGAAAATGATAATATAAAATAAACACGCACACATAGATAACATGAAATCCCAATGCTCAAACATAGTGGTCCTCATATCATAATATCATAACACAATGCTTTCTCATATGTGTCGAACTGTAATGGGACTCCTAACTATGTGTCTTCCATTTGTCCATTGCAATTTCCCAAATAGGTATTTTCTCCTTTGAGTCACACTCGTTGCCTGCACAATAACTTGGAATGTCTTCTTTTCACCAATTTTCTTGAAACTCAAGGAATTTGGAACAACAACAATTTTATGTCCTGGCAATTGTGCATTTGCAAAATACTTGCTTGGTGGCCCAACATTGGTGACTGTGCGAGTAACATTTACCACATTTGACCTGATGTTTGGTAATGTGATTGAAGGGTAGTTCAAGTCTGTTATGCTGTGAGATCCTGAACAAGTAAATGTCTTGTTGAAGTTTAGTGCTGAAATGAGTTGTTGGTCATATCCAGAAGCACATAAGAAGTTCAAGTAATCAACAATGCTTAGATCATAAACAAGCCCAGGATCTATTGCACTGTTAGGTTGAACATGCCCTGAACCATAAGCAAATGGGGTTGCCAATTTTTTGTTGAAAGCATCTCGTATCGGCTTATTGGTGTTATCTCTTGTGCTTGCTGCAAAGCCATAAATTTAAACATAAGTAAATATGTCACCCATGTTTGAATACCGAAAATCACTCTTGACAGGAAAAGAGAGATAGAGAGAGTACCTGTCGTCATGATTGCTGATTTGATAGCGGCCGGACTCCAATTAGGATGAAGTGTTTTAATAAGTCCAGCAATACCAGCAACATGAGGGCAAGACATGGAAGTTCCTTGCAGTACATTAAATGGAAACCCCCGACGAGTGTCTGATAATAAGTTAGATGCACTTGCAAATGGTGAATACGCAGCGAGTATGCTCACACCAGGTGCAGTTACATCAGGCTAAAATAGAGAACAAAATCAATCTAATAAAAAAAAATACAAAATGAGTATAATTGATAAAATTCTAAGTTTTTTTAAATTACCTTTAGTATTGCTGGTTGAATTTTATTTGGCCCTCTAGATGAGAATGAAGCCATAACTGGAGCTGGCTTTCTTCCAAGGAATGTTTTTGCTGGGGACAACTTTAATGTAGTGGATGAATTTATTGTAGAGTCCCTTCAATTCAAAGAAATATAGTAATAAAGTGAATAAATAGAGCCCTTCATATGTAACATGAAATTTTAAAAAATGTAACAATTTTAAAGGATGGTTATGTGTAATTATACGTAGCAGTTATGCCAGCGCCACCAGGTGTTGTTTTTGATCCAGGAACTTTTGCAGTGTTCACGGTTGACAAAACATGAGGCTCAGAAAGAAGTGTGTTTCCATTTTGCTTTTGATTACTCAGAACCATTCCCTTTGCACCAGAAGATAGAGCTTCACTGCCCTCAGCTACTGATTTTATTTTTCCACCTCGAGTGCATACCACTACTTTGCCTTTTACTTTTGCAGGGTCAAGTGTTCCAGGTCTACAAAGTTGACTGCAATAACATGCATATAAAAATGAATGTAAGAAACATGGCATTTAATAAACAAAGGCATCTAAGTTAAAAAAAATGATTTCATGTCCAACGGTTTTTCATTAACTTCAATTAAACCTGTAGTTTGTGCAGGTCTTTGACTGCCACAAATTGCATAATAATAAAACTCTACAGTTTGTGGCGGTTCAGTGTTGCCTAAAAACTGTGGTTCATGAATCACGACTATAAGTTTATAGAAAAGGCAAATCTTTTTGAGATTTGTACTTACGCGTCTCGATTGGTTGCATTGGCAAGTTTAGCATCAGTTGAAAGGATCAAAGAAAATAATTGGTTAGGTGGCAAGTTCACAAAAAGACTGGCTCCCTGCAAATAAAAAAGTAAAATATTATTTCAACAATTACTCTACTCTTAATTTAATTGTAGTTAGAATCAGTTTTCTGTTAGTCTTTTTCGGTTATCTAGTTGTTTGGTTGTTATACTATTTAGCTCGATTACAGTTAGAGACTTAGTTTCACATTATGTGTAACTACAAATACGTTCAATTAGATCAGTTAATCAGAAAATTCTCTACTTTTCTCTCATTTTCCTATTAAGTACAGTAACAGTTGTGATACTTAAATATATAAACGGGACATACATTCAACAAATAACTCATTTTTCTCTTTTTACATATATTACATCAATTACTTCTTACTCTTCGGTACTTTTTTTGTCTGAGTATCTATTGAATATATGCACTATAAAAACGTCTACAAATAATTTTCCTTACAATAATAGCAATTGAATTTAAGCCAGCTTAAATATATACAATTTTTTTGTTGTTGTCTATTATTAGAGATTTAAGGGAATATGCCATTTAAGGGAATCCTCATAACTCTCCTAAATGAGATTTTTTTTTCTTTGTTCTGTTTGTTTTTTCTGATTCCTCCCATGTTTCCTCATTTTCTCTGTTTTCTTTTGGCCTTGGGTCTGTACAATTACATTTGTTTCTCTTTGGCACATCTTGAGCTCTATATATATAAATTTGGGTTATCTAAAAAAAAGAGATTTTTTTCAATTCACATTACTTAGATAAAGAATAACAATAAGTTGAAGAAAGAAGGATGATACCGTAATTTGTTGGTTGTTACCCAAAGTTATAGTACTGCTGAACTCTCTATCAATGGTGCTAGCAGCAACAGTAAACACCCATGGAGCCACATTCAACACAGTTCCAAGTGCAGGTCCATCATTCCCTGCAGAAGCAACTACTAATATATTTTTGGCAAGTGCATGAAATGATCCTATGGAAACTTCATCAGTGAAAATTTCTTCAGCACTGATAAAAGATCTTCCTCCAGCAGATACAGAAATCACATCAACACCATCGCTTATGGCTTGGTCTATGGCCGCCAACACATCCGCGCCATAGCAACTAGCTGGATCAGTTAGCGACCAGCACACTTTGTAGGTTGCAACTCGTGCTCTTGGTGATCCACCTTTTGCTGTGCCATTACCATTACTAAATACTTGTGCTCCAGGAACGAAATTTCCACCAGCTATTGATAGTGTGTGGGTACCATGGCCTACTAAGTCACGTGCTGTTTGTTGTGTTGGGGGAAGTTTGCCATTATATGCCTCAAAAGCTTTGCTAAAGAATCTTGCTCCAATTAGCTTCCTAGTGTCATGTGTAGCACATTTCATACAAGTATATATAAATAGATGGTGATATAACTTTTATGTCTAACTAACATTTCTCAAGTGAGTAATTTTTGGCCTGTTTGATTACAGTTTTTGAAAACTGTTTTTTTATTGCAAATTTAAAAATTTGTTTGTTTTCAAAAATTGTTTTCGAAAACCGTTCTCAATTTCAATTTTTAAAATTAAAATACCAGAACAACTAAAAGATGTTTTCTATTTTTAGTTTTCATATTACAATTTTGTAATGTTAGAAAACATCTAATTCAAACGGTTTTTTTTTAAACATCAAAACAGTTTTTAAAAACACTTTTTAAATACAGTTTTCAAAATCTGCAATCAAACAGATTTTTTATATAAAAAGTAAAATGATTTTAAAATATCAACATAGCGCATACAACAAACAAACACTCAAAAGTGAAAATGGAAGAAAAGATATAAGTAATTGATGTGATAGAAAGAGACTGAGAGAAACTATGTTGAACAATAAGGTTTGTGAAATATTCTTTTTGTGTAAAAACCAAAATATAAGAAGAGAAAAGAGCAAAGTATTAAATATAAATATGTTATACGACATGACAAGTTAGAAACCTCAACTCTTGAGCTAGCTTTTGTGGTTGAGTATAGGCCTCCTAATTTCTAATATGGTATCAGAGCCTATCCTAGATCCATTTGTTGTGGAGACCACGCATATTTGGGCCACCCGTTGTTGATCCCACGTTCCAGTCTTTTCAATCCTGGACGTGAGGGGGTGTGTTAGAAGTCTCACATTGGCTAGAGATAGAGTCAAGATAAGCTTTATAAGGGTAGTGCAAACCTCAACTCTTGAGCTAGCTTTTGTGGTTGAGTATAGGCCTCCTAATTTCTAGAGATGATAGAAAGAGAGAGAAAAAATGCATATAAGAGTGTTGTCACTGCTTTATCATACAGGGTGTATGTTGAACCAAATTGACAACATCAGTAAAAGTATATAATTTCTGGTGAGATCTGTCATGTTTTCAAGGAATGAGCTATACTTTAGGATAGGATAATGTTTCATCCACACCTCTCTTTTGAGATGGAGAGGTGGAATGGTGAGAGAGATAGGAAGAAAAGAAAAAGTAAGAGAGAGAAAATATGAGATGTGATAGATGATAAGATGAGAGAGATAGAAATAAAAAGAGGTGAGAATGAAGTGTTTAAAAAATGAGTTGTGTATATATCATTACTCCTTTAGCATATGCTTGGGTTAAATAAAGTTATAATGGGAAAGACCGTTAATGGGGGCTCTAGTGGATAATGCTTAAATGTCCACTTTTTATAAGTGCATGTAGTGCATATAATTGGGGACTCTTTTTTTCTTTTTTACTACTATTCCATATCACACTCTAGTATCTAGCCCATCTTTATTGTTTAAAACAAACTCAAAGGAAAAAGTGAAAGCTTAGTTGGGACCTGTTACATGGAACTTGCTTTGAACCTCGGAGCTTGTTAATTTGACAGATGTTACCCCCACGCCATTTTGCAGGAACAGAACCAATTCCTTTGTCACTAAAACTCTGGGATTCAGGCCAAACACCTGTCCAGATCGTACGTCATTAGGAGAACATTTGAAGATTTTAGCATCTTGGTCAAAAACATAAAGAGGTACAATACAAAGAAAGACACATCTTTGTGCATAAAAAAGATAAAGAAAGGCATAACCAACAGTATGCACATTGTTTTTTGTGCATAAAGAAAACTTTCACTTTAGATTTTAGCATGCAATATAATATATTCATGCTCAGATTTACAATTAATTTCTACTTTGTTTTCTTTCAATTTCAATTTCTCTTTTCTTCTTCATATTATGTCACTTATCATATGTATTTCATTTTTCACTATTCTCAATCTTTTGAATAGTGAATAAGATATAAGGGAAAGAAGTGTCAACATAACACTTTCATACACCATAACATTATATGATTGACTGTTTGAGATGTGCTAGCAATCATACTTTAACACTTTATTTTTAACATTTTTTCATTGATTAGTTGGAAATAAGGATCTCACTATATTGAATGTGGAGCTCCTTTCATACCATGCATCAAATCCATTATTTTACTATGTTGTCTTCTTTTTTTCACTCCAAAGTCTATTAAATGTATGCATAATGCGGATATTTACTGATTATTTTCTTTACATTAGAGCTTAAATTACCTGTATCGATGTTAGCTATGATTGTATTTTCTCCAAATCTCCCCTTTTGCCATGCTGAATTCCCACCATTTCCTCGCAGTCCAAGAAACTCCCATGAACGGGTAGTGTGCAATTTATGCTCCTTGCTCACAAACACAGATACTACTTTTGGATTTTCTGCATAAACACAATGTCAACTATATACTCTGTCTAGAAATACTTCTCCAATTAATTCCATTAATTTTGACGCTAAATTAATTTGGTGAAAAAGCTTCTTTCCGTAACTTCTAGTATCAAAATTGATTGTAAGGTGAAGAAATTTAATCCAAATATAGTGATAGCTAATTTGAAGTGGTGAAAACACTAGATCTGGAAGGTGCTTAAGCATTATTTTGAGTTTCATACTTGCAATCCGTGCTGCTTCTTCCTCTTCAAGTAAAGCTGCAAATCCATTGATGTGTTTATTATATGAATAAAGAATTGCTTCTTTGGCCTTCTCATGGCTGTCAATGATCATCAACATACATAGTTAATAGATCAATTTCTTCTAAAACAGAGCTTAGGGAAAAATTATGTTTATCTCATTTTATATATACCTTCCCAAGACTGAACCCAGTAAATCATAATGAGAAGATGTGGCAGTTTCAAGATCAACAGAGGAAGGTGTTGGACCATGAGAATGTGCTCCCAGGTATACAATGTAGCACTATGAACAAGTAATAAATTAAAAATGGATAGTTTGACAAAGAGTTAAGTCACCCATCACTAGTCATCATTCAATAATGTCATCATCACCAATCATATTCAATAATTTCAAAGTAGTAATTAACTTCAAAACAACATGCAAATTGAGCAATCATTGATCATTCAACAAGAAAAACTGCCCTACCTTTTTGCTAGCATGGACAGAATTCAGCAACGAAATAAAAAGAAGAAAATATGAGACAAGAAAAAGAAGGGTTGATGAGATTGAACGACCCATTTTTATGGAATATGTTTGTGGTAGCATAGGGGTTCTACCCTTTGCTGGTGTAAGTGTAATGAAACGGCATAAATAATGGCATATATAGAGGAAAAAAGCTAGTTGGATGTGTTTAGAATGATTTTTGTACAACTGTTTGTAGCTAGTGCGCGCACAGAATAGAATGAAATCTATAATTTTTTAATTCATTTATTATCCTTGCTTTTAAATTTATAACACTTATCATCAGTGGCACCGGCGGCTGACGCTAAAAGACTAAAAGTTGACGTGTAACGTAAGCTACTTAACGAACGCTACATGTGAACTCGATTTATCCCACTCTAAACTGACACTACACACTTGATAATACAATCGACTCTATCAACTCAAAATTAGTGTCAGTCACATAGGCGGCTCTAGAACCAATGCACTAGTGTCGGCGGTCAGGACTAATAAGGAAAAATTTGAAAAAATATCAAATAACCATAATATAAATATGAAACTGAGGAATTGAAGACTTGCTGAAATGATCTAGATTATGACCATTGCTAAATGATGGTTTTCTGACGCAAGTTGGCGTCAGTCATACCGATGATGCCGTTAAGTAGGGATATTTGTTGGCATTTCACAACAGCTTAGTGTTGACTAAAATTAGCGAAACTTAGCGCTGGTGTTGTGGGCGGCGTTAAATTTGGTCGCTAAAACAGTCATTTCTTTTAGTTCCTGCATCTTTTTGGGTTGGGCAAGTCTAGGCCAACTTTTTTGTGGGCCTATATTTCATTAGCACAACTCATACTTGTCCTAGGTCAGTCCATCTGGTCATGCCCATCATTACAGGTATGGGCCAACCTTTTTATTATCTTGTTTTTATTTATTTTATTGAGTCATAATTAGTGACTTTAAGTATTTTTAATCACAATATGCATTGTTAGGATTTTTAGGATTTTATATGTTTTCATTAGAGTTTGTTAAGATTTTATTATCGTTTAGCATTTTAATGTAAGAAGCACTCGAAGACAGATTTCACTTAAGTGATGTGGCTGCATCTTGCCTGGGTTGTTTCTTTTAGCACAGACATTTGATTGACGATCCGACTCGTCAGATTGAAGATCAATGTGTTGTGAACAACATCAAAATTTCAACCCGATCAAACAGTTAACTAAACTGCACCAGCCATTTTACGAAAAAGGTCAAAGATGTCAGCTTCAAATATAAGGTCAGTTTTTAGGAATTTTATGACATCTATTAAAAAGTAGTGTTGGCTAAATCGACGCTACCCACTCTACAATCCATAATTAAAGCCAAGTATACATCATTTATGACTTTGCTTGAGCCTACATTAGTTGTGAACCCAAATCCAATGGCTAAGTGAGTAGATTCGACCCAGCGGATGCTAATGTTGAGTGAAATGGGTCGTCCCCGGACACTCACGACCACATTTTCTCTCTTAACTTAAAACCCCTCTTTCTCCTATGACCTCCATTCCTCGCCGCTCCAACCTTGAGCACAACTCCCTTGACAACTCTAGCGACCTCCATCGCACCTCTTTTGACCACCGCATCCCCTTTGGCCAACACCATTAATGAAGGCACTATCATTTGAGAGAGTTCTTGTCATCCACCTGAAGAATGATTGACAATCGATCTGAGGCAACACATGTAAGTAGCTCATCATGTTTTCCTTTGTCAATATGCTATTTATATATGTTAATTTATTCTAAACTTATTTGTTTATTTTTTCCTAATATCATGCTCAGTATCAAGATAGGTTGGAGAAACTTCTGACTTATGCCCAACTAGGGATCTCGTTTTTTTTATAGGAAAATGTTAGTTGTTATAAATGTTAGTAAATTAATTCCTCATCCGGGTTCAAACTCGGGCCCCTTTACCCTTCACCCCACCCAACCCTTATGTCCCTAGCTCTTACTACTTGAGTTATCCTTCAGGGGAGAATATTGAACTAGGGATCTCGTGATGCCCACTATGTCGCTGGTGAAGCTACCAAGCTTCTTATATGAAAGGGGTTTGGGCGGGGAAAGACTCGTTGTCAATTATTCGACACAAAAGACTTGTCGACGAACGAGAGGGCTGATGTCACCTCACTCACAGGAGAGTCTCAAGCTTCCCTTGATGGAGCTGGTGAGGAAGACTCGGCGAGGAGGCGGGCAGCAGAAGCTAAAAAAGCACGCTTCATAGAGGCCTTGACATTGTGACAACAGGAAAACTATATTGCCAGCCACAAAGCCGTAGAAGCCTGAAAAATGGCTGCAACTGCCATTTCCAAGGTGGACAGTGAGTCACCATACCTCCAATCGCAGGGTGATCACATCAACAATGGCTTAATTTGTATTGTTGTAATGTAAATGACATAACAAGTTCAATAGATTAATTTAGCCATTTAATTTATATGCCAAGATATTCATCGATTTATATAGCCTTTTAATTGATTATCCATATTCCATAGTACAGTTTAAGTTGAAGTTCCATATTGATGTTCCCCAAGCCAATCTTGTTTGGCAGGTAGGTAGAACCATTATGGACAATAAAGTTCAACATACCATGTATTTATAATATAAAAAAAATTATGTATCTTCACTTAACAGCTTAAGCTTTTGAGGTCGTTAATTCATGACATTGTATCAAGACCGCTATGACAAAATGATATAGAACTTGATCCTTTTTTACCTCACTATTTAATAAAAAGAAGCATATATATGATTATATATATGATCGGTTGGCATGTGTATTGTTCATACTTTAAGCTTAAGTGAGCTTTTTGTATGAGAAAGCGTGTTAGAATATAATATAAAATCATTTATGTGTTTTCATCCAATAGCTCATTTTCCCACTCACCAAAGTAAGTGAAGAAATTTTTTATGTTACCAAACAAATTTCAAAATCTTATTCTTATTCTCTCTCTTTTTCCTTCCCAGACCAGACTCAAATAAAGTGTAGGGTTGTTACCAAAAAAGAAAATAAATAAAGTTCACGGTTCTTCTCCCTTTAATTTTTCTATAATCGATCTTGTCTTGTATGATAACTTTTTCCTTTCATATATTTCTTCCAATTAACTAGTTTTTTATCACATCATCACAGGAAAGAGTATTTAATTTATAGCTTTTACTATTTAATTTCAATTTATAAAAGTCTCCTCTCCTTTAAATAAAAAATGGAGATGGAATTTTCTTTCTTCCTTAAAAAAGTAGTTTCAATAACGGGCATTTTATAATTATTATATTCATAGTTATATAATGCAATTTAATTCGTAGAATAGGGTGTGAAACACCATATGTGAATATAAAGATCTTCAACCCCTGGAAAATGCCTTTTTGTCACTGTGATTAGAATATAAGGTAGCGTTTGGAAACGTAACAGAACGGAACGGAACTGAACAGAACTGAACGTAACATAATGGAACGGGACAAAAATGTTCTATTCAATGTGTTTGACAAATACATCACAACTAGAACAGAACCATAAGATTAATTACATATATACCCCTATCACAACTAGAACAGAACCAAAATGTCTTGTTCTTAGAGCCTTGTGTCCTGTTCCGTTCCATCTAAAAAACATGACAAACACAGAACGGAACCCATATGTCCCGTTCCGTTCCCTTCTTACATGTTTACCAAACGCTACCTAAAATTCACGATAAAAGAAGGACTTAGGAAAGCACAAAAGAATAATGAGTTTGTTGGTGGACAGTTCCAACACAGTGAGCCTTTTCAAATTACCAATTGTAGTAGGAATAGTTCCTGAGAGATTGTTACTTTGGAGACTGAGGCGATTCAAATTGATAAGATTCCATATAGAGGCAGGAATTGGTCCAGAAAAATGATTAAAGCTCAAGTATAAGTCTGTGAGCTTTGTCAAGCTCCCAATGGTGGAAGGAATGGACCCTGAAAATTGGTTGTAATCAAGCGTAAGCTGTTTCAAATTGACCAAGTTTCCTATGGAATCTGGTATTGATCCAGAAAGATTGTTGCGGTAAAGTTGGAGCTCGGACAAGTTAGACCTGTTCCATAAGGAAGGTGGGATTGGTCCAGAAAGTTGGGAAATATTAGCAATATAAAGTCTATTTAAACTGCTCATGTTACCTATTGTTTCAGGGATAGTACCAGAGAGAGGGTTGAATGAAAGATCAAGAAACCTAAGGTTTGTGAGCATCCCAATTTCACTTGGAATGGAACCAGAAAGCTTGTTTTCTGCAAGGGCAAGGTACTCCAAGCTGTTCATTTTTCCAATCTCAGAAGGAATGTGACCATACAATTTGTTTTCACCCAAGTCTAGATATGATAGGCTGGACAAGTTTGTAATGTAACTTGGAATAGAACCCTCTAGTTGACAAGCGTAAAAATCAAGGACATGTAAACTCCTTAATGTCCAAATTTCTTGAGGAATTAAACCATCAAAGGAATTGTAAGACAAGTTCAAAAGATTTATTTTGGGCATGCCACCTACTTGTGGTGGGATGGTCCCAAAAAAGAAGTTGCTAGAGATATCTAGGCTGAGGAGGTTGGGGAATGAGGAGAAGCTGAGATTGTGGAGTGTACCTTTGAGTCCATAATTTGCAAGACTTATGTTGGAGATGGAGTTGGATTTGTCACATTGAATTCCTTTCCATTTGCATGGATCAGAACCTGTCCAAGTTGACAAGAGAGCTTGGCTTTGGTTGTCAAGGCTCTGTTTCCATTTCAACAGAGCACTTCCTTCAGTCACTTGAGCTGCATCTTGGGGAAGCAAAAGTGTTAGAAGGACACAGAAGAACATGAACTGGATTTGAGAGCTTCTTTGAATCACAACCAGCATGCGTACCATGATTGAAGTAACAGGGTTCTTGTATCAAGATTATGTTCTTGGATTGGATGGTGTGACATAGTAGGAGCTGATAGACCCTTTATAAAGCAATGATGACGAAGTGGGTACAAATATATATATTCTAGCCAATTCAATTAAGTCTAACACTCAGGCAATAAAATAGTCGTGGTTGAAGGACTAGCATGTCTGTATGCAATTTTGGTTAAGATACCTTTCAAAAACTAATATTAATGGCGCAAATGTGTTTCACATGATTGGCTTTGAATTTTTTTTTTTTTTTTGCATGGAGCATTTAGCAATACTCTCTTATTGATCACTTAAAATGTATGCAGTATTTGTGTGTTTGAAGGTTATATTATTAATTTTTTTTCATAAACTGTCCGGTATGCGGTTAACATTAAGATGATAATATTTTAAATTTGAAATTTAGTCACAATTAAGACTTTTTATCTCTTTTATTTTATGTGTATTATGTGGAAATTAAGCTTGGAAATATTCTCACTCCGTCACTCACTCGGTTTGGGTTGCTAGAGCTACCAATTGTGAGTATATTATTGACTTAGATTATAGTAGTTGGCTTTGACCAAATAGGAAAATAAAGTATTTGGCTAATGGGGCCATGTTTTTTACGCTCAATTCAAATTAATAACATTGAAATTAAATATTTATATAAGAGTTAGTAAGAGATTTCTTTTGTTTCCACCTAAAGTCTCTCTTTGCACAAATATAGCTTTCAAAATTTAATTTTAAAAAATGATTGGCTTCTAGAAATTAATTTTTAAAAGCACATGAACGGTGCATGGGGAGTTTTTATGTCACCAAAAGACACCTCTTCATACATTTAGAGGCATTGACTTTTTTATGGTTAATATATTGATTTATGATTTAATTTTTTAAGCGATTTTAATTTTAGTTTTTTAGCGATAAAATAATGTTTAGTACAATCATTTTTATAATTACTGGATTATTTTGACTGTGACTTTCATATTTTTTTCTACTCCACACGTATAAGGTTAACACTTTGTTTGTTTGTAGAGAGATAGAGAAGAGATGGAGGGGGAGAGAGAGAGAGATAGAGGGAGGAAGGAGGTGCCATGTGTATTTGGTTGTTGGAGAGGAGGGAAGAGAGTTTAGACTTTTTTACCTTGGTAGTGTAAATTTAGAATTTATTTACCAATATGGTGTAACTTTTAAAAAATTTACGGAACTAGTGTAAATCGCCACTACCAGTGGCGATATCTATTTTTTTTTTCTCACCCTCACAAGAAATTGCCAATAAGGGTGGGGATATTTGTCCTTTTTTTTTGTGTCGTCATTACGATTGGCGTTAACAATATATATATATTTTTAAATTTTTTTAACAAAATGCCATTAACAGTGGCGATATTTCTTTTTAAATAATAACGCCAACAAGATTGGCGATTTGTTTTTTTTTTGTTTTTTCTTAAATATTAAAAATAGTATCCATGTTTGATTATAATGGCATGCATTTTGTTTTTTTTACATGCATACATTTAATTTTTTTTACGGGACTATTTGTTTTTGTTTTTATTTTTAAAAGTAACTGAGTACTAAACCTCTATATATAGTGTTATTATTTAATGTATTACTATTTAACTTAAAATTAACTATATATTTTAGTGTTTAAAAAAACTATATTTTATAAATTTTAAAATAAATCAAACTGAACAAAAAATTAAAACGTGAATGATAAATACTATAGGAATTTCAAAATACCATTATAACCAAAATCAAAAGGTAATGTTTTAAAAAAGCTTGTTAAAAAAAAGAAAAAGAAAAAAGTTACCGCAAGTGCTAATGGCGTTTTGTTGAAAAAAAAAATCAAAGTCGCCACTTATAATGGCGACACTAATAAAAAAACAAATATCACCACACTTTCTGGCGATTTCTAGTGAGGGTGAGAAAAAAAAGTAGATATCACCACTGGTAGTGACGATTTACACTAACTCCGTAAATAATTTAAAAGTTACACCAAATTGGTAAATAAATTCCAAATTTACACTACCAAGGTAAAAAAGTCGAGAGTTTAATTGATGGGTCTCACACCTTTATTTGGTCTCTCCAATTTGAAGAGAGGAAATGAACAGTAAAGGGGGGAGAACATGTGCCGGTTTTTATATTTTTTTTTTCAATTCCGTCATGTTTAGTGGCGGTTTTAAACCGCCACTTTATTTTTTTTTGCATTTTCTTTACATTTTTGTGGCGGTTTAGAACCACCACTATATGCTTTTTGACTTTTTTGTTTTTAAAAATGTTTTTTATTCAAAAGTTAATTTTTCTCTCTCTCTTCCACCTCATTATTCTTCATCTCTCTCTTCTTTATCTCTACTATACCAAACAACCTCTAAATCCACTCTATTTCTCATTTATTTCTCTCTACTCAACTTCTCTCTTCTCTACTCTCTCCCTATCTCCATCTTCGCTACCAAACAAAGCATAAGTGTGTGTTTTTCAATAACAACTTGTAGCAATTCTTTCTCTCTTGAAGAAGCTTGGAGTGCAAGGAAACCCTCAATCCGACTCCTCAAATTTTTTTTTTGAGCGTATAACATATGTCCATGTGTCAGGCGTGTGAAATTGGAAAATTGCGGTGGTTTGAAAACCCTGCAAAGATGATTCCCTGTGAATTCTCAAAACAAACATTCATGTGAATTTTGCTTTGGAAATGTTTCCTGCGAATTTGTTCGGACTTATTTTTGTTGTAATGCACGCAGGAAATTTCGAGAATAATTAAGCCGCAAGGACTGTTTGGTGGTCAGTTCTTATCGGAACTGTATAAATATTACACCTGCTTAATAATTGAGTAATGCTATATGGTACGAGAGAATATGTACGACTAGTGCACGAGTGTAATTTAAAACCGCCACAAAATTACAACTGTTAAAAAAAAAGCAAAGCTACGGTTTCTAGCGGTTTAAAACCGCCACAAAATTACAACTGTCAAAAATAAAAAGAAAAGCTACGGTTTCTGGCGGTTAAAAACCGCCAGAAATTTCTTCGTGCGTGGTGCACGAGGCCCAAGGTCGTGCCCCACAGCATTTTCCTTAATAATTAGATATATTAAATGGTGACTTTTTTTGGTACATACATATGAAATGATGACAAATTTTAATAACAAGACTTGTTTGTCAGATTAATATAATAAATTATGTGGTTTGGATGGTTTATTCTAATTCGCGATTAGTGACTAGTTAGATTCGTGATTATTTATTTTCATTTATAGATAATCCATTGAGTTTTAGTTTAGCCTTTTCTCCTACAAGATGCTTTATAGGTATTATATAGTACAAAGAAAATGAGAAGAAAAAAAGTGGAACTTTTAGTAATTTAGATTGAAAGAAAATAAAATAGGAAAATAAAACTATCTTTTATTTATATGGATTGATAAAAAAAAGTGTGATGCTATCTTATCCTTATTGTGAAATTTATGTAAATAATTCATCTATATATTATATAAATTGTGTAATCATTTAAAAAGTTTGGAAATTGACTAATTTAACTCTATGTCTCTAATATATTTCGAGCTCATATTGGTCTTGTTGTGGTGTGCAAGCAAGAGCGCCATGGCTCCCTCAAGCTTTTTGTAAAAATCTTATATAATGAATTGCATTTAAATATTGTGTTCAACAAAATATAACAAACATATGATGGCGTGCTTACTTTGCTAAATTAACTTTGTGTCCCAGTGGTTGTTGTCTTTATATATTTTTGTCAATCAAAGTCCTCTTTTTGCACTTTTTTTAATGTATTATTTTCACATTGTTTTTTTTTTTACCAACTATCCAATTGGCTTCACTTGTGACCAGATTTAAAAACTTACAAGTGTGTATAGAAATTTTTAATTTGTTGTCTCTAGTCCTCTTTAAGTACTTATTTTAATTTGAGAATCCATCTATATCTTTTAAGAGATTAATTTTTAGGCATTGACAGTGTAAAAAAATTTACACAGTCATTCAATCACAACCTTTAATTTTATTTCCTATTTTAAATATTATTAAGTTCAAAATGAATTATAAATTAATAATATGGATAGTTGTGATTGAATTATTGTGTAAACTTATTTACACTGTTAGTGCATAGAAATTAATCTCATCGTTTAATTTAACATTAATCTTAATATTAACTATTATACTATTGTTTAAAAAAATATTATACTATTAATTACACAAACTCAAAAATAAATCCAACAATTACCATGTGTACCATGGAGAAGCTTTTCTTGCGGAACTTCTTGCAGTGATAAGAGGTCTGACCTTGGCATGGCAGCAAAGAATTCGGAAGCTATTGTGTTTCTCTGATTGTATGGAGGTGGTGAAGGCTCTTACCGATAATAGATCGCATAACTTATATTCTCATGCAGCGTATCTAGCGGAAGCAAGGGACTTGATACACCAAGATTGGGAAGTTTCTCTTCATTATCTTCCTAGAGAACAGAATGCCCATGCGGATGCTCTTGCGAGTTTGGGGGTAAGGCTTAGCATTGCCTTTACTACGTGGTCCGCACCCCCTCCTGAGATTATGCCTCTGATGGGTTGTGGCTAGTTTTCTTTTTCTTTTGTTGTTTTGTCTTGCTTTGTTTTATGCTTTCCCATGTACCAAAAAAAAAATAATGCTAATAAAAAAATTAATTCATGAAATGAAATGAAATGATATTTTGGCTCCTCAAATATATATTTCCTCTCAGTTCTGCCACTGGTAGTGTGTTATGTCTTTCTACATGGACTTTGCATCCAAGTACTTATATGACCACCTTTCCTTTCTCGGTTTCTCTTTTCCCTTCAAATTAATACCAACATATTAACCACTTCATGTTTCTTATGTTTGTTTGATTCTTAAGTTATGTCTCGAGTTTGAATTTAATGAATGGAATAAATTCTCAATGAGAGAGTTGGTCTCACCATAATGACGTAGATATTGTCAGCTCAAATATGATTATTTTTCATTGATGAAACATATAATACACCAAAAATATAAACATATTTTCCTCTAAAAAACACACAAGCATATCTACAATAACGTAACAACGACAATTATACTTCTTACACCTCCTCCATCCCATGACTCTATCTCATACTCTTTACCATAATGAGTTAAAGCATAGTGTTATTCAAACCCTAGTTTTGACACCCTATGTGTGAGCTCAACATCACGTTGAAGCAAATAACTAGAAACTCATATTTGGATCTTTGAATCAGTTTCTCTTAAATTTGTGTTAGCCATAACTCTAACCCAAAAACTAACTTAGGTGAGGGGTTGCTCAATCTTTTTAAACACTTGTTTGGTCATACTTGTAGTCAATATGAGACTTTAACACCCTCGTACAAATGTTGTACAGCTAGAGCATGGGATTTGTAGAAATTTTGCGGGTGGCCTATGTGTGGTCTCCAATTAACGAATCTAAGATACTCTTTTAGCATCTTAGAATTTGGGAGACTTAAATCTACTCCCAAAAGCTAGCTTTTGGGTGATAATAGGTAGATATACCATTTATAAATACTTATTTTGCCATATTTCTAGTCAATATGGAACCTCAAGAACTTTCACCCCTCACCTCAAGTCCTCAATGAAACCTTTTATAATAAGTAGATATACAATTTATAAATACTTATTTTGACCAATGCTCCACATATGGTTGCACATAGAGAAACCTTCATTCGACATCGCCCAACACCCTTTCACGCCTTTTTGCCAAAACCCTTCTCCCATTCTATTTCCTTTCCCACGTAAACTTGAAATCAGTAGTTCCTTGATCTAGAAAACTACAGTAATCCATCATGCCCAACATGCTCATAGTTATGGCTTCCAAATAATCTCCACCCAACTCCTAATCATAAGATAAGGTGATCTCATTGTAGTTGTAGTCACCAAGAGTCAACCAAGGGTCACAAATTTATTGTCTCTGACATGCAAGATAATTCCATAGCTCTTCTCGCTTTCTAGAGTTTGAGCTCACATACACCACTTAGCAAGCCCATCTTCTGACTCCATGGACAATAGCCATTAAGCCACTTGAGCATCTAAGTCCACAACATAAGTAATGAATTCTCGATTTGGAAGTACAAAACACAAACTGTAACACCCCGATTTCTCGACGGTCACTTTAGTAACTTTTCCAAAAACGTGGGTGAATTTTTACCGAATATTAAAACCTTTTTAAAACATAGCTTAACAATAAAGAAGTAGTAACATGAGTAAATAGACTGAATAATTTCATTTTATAAACAAAAGCTTAGTACATTAACTCCTTCAAAATTAAAGACAGATGTTATTAAACTAATGTTCGACCACCCCCAAGCCAACACAACAAAAAGGTCTCTAGTTTAGGTTCAATACATATAAAAGAACTCGGCTCACCCCAAAAAACAGACTCAATTATCACACTCAATACCCGACTCATGGTCCACGTGCCTCCAAGGCTTCCTCCAACGCTCGCATCACTTTGTCCTGCATCCTCTACTCTCACTGGTCCCAAAGATGAACCATTGGTCACGTGGTTGATGTCCTAAAACTTGTCGTCGTCCACATCAAGTAGGTACAGGGTCACATCCCGTCTGATCACACACATGCTTATCGTTTGAGCGTTAAACAACAAACAACAAACAAGCAAGAGTCAACTTCTAACACACACATGTCATAAGTAGGGTATACTACCCTATCAATCACAAGTTCTTCCCCTAAGCTAACATTCACAAATCGGGGAACTATATTAAGTTCTAAGATTCACAAGTATGGGGAACTATCCCATAGTTCTAAGTTCAGTTAGTCGATGCTCGTGTAGATGCATGCAGACGCTTCAGATATCAATTCAACCAATCCCTCATGGAAAGGCAGGACGAACACGACTCCACGATCAGGGTTGGCCCTCACCAACGCACTGTTGTTCCTCAGCTCCACGATCGGGGTTGGCCCTCACCAACACGTTTTCGTATTTCGTTCGTCCTTTGTTCATGTTCACCCGATGAACATCACCACTAACTAGCCCAATCCAGTTCACCAGTCGTGGACACCAAGCTCAATCCAAGTCACTTGGCCACAAATGCATGCCATGCAAGTTAGTTATCATCTCTAGGCCCTAAGCTTTTCATGTTCATCTCTTGAACATAATCTCATAACATAAATATAACTTGCATTCATCTCAATAAATGAAGCTAACACCCTAGTCACATAGCCATGTTCATAATAACAACAACTAACATTTATTGCATCTATAATCAAATAGTATTTCTAGCACATACAACATTGATAACCCTAGTATCATGTTCATTCGAACATTCACAATCACAATCAATATTCTAGGCCGAGGCTGAAGTACTATCCTTACTATCATATTCATCTAGCATACGGTCCTTAACATTTCACAATCATACAACCACAATCAATAATTATAGGTCGTAGCCGAAGTTCCCTTACAAAGACCAAAAACGTGATGATTGTGAAATGACGCCAAAAACTTGATAACTCCTAGGCAAGTGTACCTATTTGTTAAGTAGTAATAAATTATCGAACTCAAGGATTGCGGCCATCTAAATTAATTTAACCTATTAAATAACTAAAAAGACTAGTAAAAAGGTTTTGGGGGTAAATAATTGTTGTTGAAAACAAACTTAATTGAAAGTTGCAGAATTCAGTGAAAAGCAATTACGTAATATTGAAAGCAATCAAAAGGGGAAGTACCTGGGGTAGGATTTCATCAATCTCACTTATGTTCTTAATAGACTAATTAACTCATGAATTATCTAACTTATTTATGATGCTTGCCTAAGTTTCTACGTGATAATCTCTTAACTACGCAGAACTTCCAATTAAACTGCTAACACTAATCTCTTAATTCCTAGACGAATTCAATTGGAGAATTAAAGTACATAGTTACTAGCCAACACAATTAGAAGTTACCCTTATCTCTAAGGCGTAGGCGTTCCTAATCAATTCCTCACCGGATCTTTATTTTCTACCGATTTCTCAATCGCATACAAAATAGCAAAGTTAATCTTCATGCATAAAGATTCATAGATAAAAGATGAGAAATTCATAAATAAAAATAGGATTCATGAGTCAAAAAGTAAATCAAAACATAAGGTTAAGAGTATCAAACCGAACACCCCAAGTACCTACGAAGGTTTAGCCGCTTCCATGATCAAATAAATTATTGAAATAAAAAGAGTTCTTCAAAAAGCTCAAAGTGGTGCTAGGGTTAACTTCAGGAAAAAAAACTCAAGAACGGCTGCTGCTCTCAATACCAAAAGTTCCGTTCAATACTCATTCTCCTCAAATATATATTCTTCTGTTTCTTTATTTCTATTCAAATCCGTACCAATCACGTGATCTCTCACTCTCTGGCTGATTTTGCTCTTGGTCCAACACTCCTGCCACGTGTCGCGTCACCATTGGTTCAATCTATAAGTTAGTATTCCAGTGCTTCGCGATTCACATCCTTATGGTGGTCCTCCAGCATGGTTGAGCCACGTTGTGTGGAAGAAGACAGCAGCCATTGATCTCCTGCATGTGCATGTTAATTTCAGTGGACTATCACCACCAGATCATATCCTTTTCCTGATTTTCTCTTTTCCTTTTATTCCGAAAATCCTAAATAAAATAAAATCAAAATAATAAAATAAATCAAACTAAAATACTAAAAAGATAATAATTCAAAATAAAACATATCAATTAAAAATAAAATAACTTAAATCCTAATAAATCTAAATAAAAATCATAAAAATACTAAAAACCACATAAAAAAATAGTAAAATGCATGGAATAATCAAGGAGTGACCTAAAATGACCAAAATATCCTAAATAATATATCAAAATGCATGGAAATAAACTAGACAAATAGCTTAAACACCCGGGTCATCAGTACGCTTCCCTACAATTCTCAGGTTGCTCCTTGAAGCTAGGTTTACACTTGGAAATGTCTTACCAACGAACAAACAGAGTAACATTACTAAACGAACAATCGGATCAATCATAAGCTCATTCCCTTATTATTGATCAGGAAATTCCCCCCAAAAAATAAAAGAAAGGAATATTCCCTCATGAAATATTCTTAGAATCATGTCCAACACCTTCCCATAAGGTGTGGCCCGAGAAATCGTCCTCACCGGCGCTGTCGGGGCAATTTTGACCTAAAAAGTCACTGTCACGGAACCAAATCAATATTACAGTCAAAACGCTCGTAATGTCGCATACATCAACATCCAGACATTATCGAGACTTAATAATTCCTCTACCAAATAATTTCCCTTATAAAGGCATTATATCATATATAGCACAAACAATTCATTAAATAATATTAAATATTTTTATTTAAATAGTAGGCCCTGAGCCGGGTCTTACATATACCCCCATTGTAACCTACTGCCCCAACTTCACAACACAACTTGTAGCCTAATCCACGCCAGAAGGAAGCCACCCCCACTAAAGAACAATTAGTCTAAAACACAACCACAATGGATGGTCGAAAAGGATCGTACAAGATCCTTAGCCCTCTGTTGTCCTTGAGCATCTGCTCCTCCAAGAATGTTCATTGTAATCAAATTTACAGTCATATTATCCATGAAATATATGGATAGAGTGGTCACCTGTAGATCTTTTCTTTAGATATTTTTATGATTTTTTCCTCAGAGTTTTTTACGACTTTACCAGTAATGTGATAATGCATGTGACTTAATACTTAAATTCATAAGAAAAGTTGCATAAAACAATATTTTTATTTTAACATTAATTAATTAGCTCTACCGTAAAACTATTGATACTTTATTTATGATTTTATTTCTATGTATTGACGATGTAAATAATTTTGGGATTTTTTATAATTTTTAAATAATTAATTAAAAATACAAATACTATAATCATATATAAAATAAAATAAAATTATAAAAAAAGGCCCCTTCCTCATTTCTCATAAAAAGTTTGAAATTATGTTTTCTTTCAAATAATTAAGAAAATGTAATCATGAAAAATTTGGTAATGAAAACTATAATGAACTTAAAATATCAAAATAATAATTATAAAATAATAAAACAAAATGAAAGTCTAAAAATCATCAACAAACAACCTTTCCTTGTTCTTCTCACCAGGTTCCTACTTCTTCTTCCTAACTTTTCATTTCACTCTTGTATTATTCACGATTTTCAATTTTCATGCTCTGTTTTTCTCAATTCGATGAATTAGGTTTTTCGATTTAGGTTCTTGCTGCCTCTAGTTGCAATTTCTGATAACAAATTGTGTTTTCTCAGAAACTGAATGTACGTTTGATTTGCATTTGCAGGAAATGACGTTGTTTGATTTCTTCCGCTGAAGCAGAAATTTGTTGTCAAATTTTGCCTAGAGTCCAATACACAGGTAAGTGGTAACAAAATGCTACAATCTATAAGAAATGTTATGTGCTTTTGATGAACAAAATTTTAACACATGCTTGTGTGTGGTACCTTTAGATTTAATTCAGCATATGCATATGCTTTTAATTTATCAGCATTCTGCAGACACTGCAGTAGCAAGTTTGTTTTGTATAGGCACAATTTTTTTGTTTTCTTGCTGTTGTGAGTTGTAACTTACGGGTTTTACGCGGTTTTGCTATCTTTGTTATGTTGGTAGTTGGTTCTCCTGTTATGCGTAATTGGGGCTAGGACAACTAGAGGCATTTCTTACTTGTATGAAGAGTGCCAACAAAGAACAATCTATAATGACATAAAACTAGGAAATATTCTTAGAGAAGAACTTCAATTCTATAGTTGCTGATTTTGGTTTGGTCAATCTTTGGAACTGGGAAAATAGACACATAACCATGATCGGAGGAAGGGGACTCCAGGCAATGCTTCTCCTGAGCTTTAGATGTCATTTCCTATAACTCACAAGTGTGATGATTGAAGCTTTAGCATGCTATTATTTAAAATCATAGGTAGGAGGATAAACCTTGATATTAAACTTCCTGAGAGTAGTGGTTGCAATCTGGGTTCAGAATTTTTTTGGTGTTGGACAGCCAGAGGAGTTAATGATTGTATGTGGGGTAGAGAGGAAAAATAAGGAGATATATGAAGTCATGGCTAAGGTAGTGTCTTTATCATACTTGAGAATGGTTGTCTCTCAAGGTGCTCATTATCATGAATGAATATTTTTTTTATAGTTAAAGTAAAAAAAAAAAAAGTCAAGCAGATATTGCATTCCAAAATCATCACTTATTACAAAGCACAATACTATGATACCAAATATAAAAACTGATACAGCAAAGTTAACGCAGATACATAGTCTATTGAAGTAGTGAAATGTAGTCAGTCACCCACATCGAGATATCCCCAAACACAAAATTATGAAATGTTTTTTCATATGTGTCGAACTGTAATGGGACTCCTGACAATGTGTCTTCCATTTGTCCATTGCAAATCCCCAAATAGGTATTTTCTCTGTTGAGTCACACTCGTTGCTTGCACAATAACTTGGAAGGTCTTCTTTTCACCAATTTTCTGGAAAGTCAAGGAATTAGGAATAACAACAATTTTATGTTCAGGCAATTGGACATTGGCAAAATATGTGCTTGGTGGCCCAACATTGGTGACGGTGCGGGTAACATTGACCACATTAGACTCAATGTTCGGTAATGTGATTGAAGGGTAGTTAAAATCTGTTATGCTGTGAGATCCTGAACAAGTAAATGTCTTCTTGTTAAGTACTGAAATGAGTTGTTGGTCATATCCAGAAGCACATAAGAAGTTCAAGTAATCAACAATGCTTAGATCATAAACAAGCCCAGGATCAATTGCACTGTTAGGTTGAACATGTCCTGAACCATGAGCAAATGGTGTTGCTAATGTTTCATCAAACGCGTCTTGTATAGGCCTGTTGGTGTTATCTCTTGTACTTGCTGCAAGGCCATATGTTTAAACATAAATTAGTAGTCCTCTAAAAATATGACATTCCTTGTCATAGAATGAAGTATGTGAATATAATGAGAAATGTGTATGCTGGAAGAAAATTAAAATTGTACAATCATATACTACCTCCCGTACTTATTATAAGAATTATAAAACTACATAACGTCCATTAAGAAATATAGTTACTAGTTAGAACACATAGAGAGAGAGAGAGAGAGAGAGAGAGAGAGAGAGAGAGAGAGAGAGAGAGAGATAGATAGATAGATAGATAGATAGATAGATAGATTACCTGTGGTCATGATTGCTGATTTAATAGCAGATGGACTCCAATTAGGATGAAGTGTCTTAATTAGTCCAGCAATACCAGAAACATGAGGGCAAGACATGGAAGTTCCTTGTAGTACATTAAATGGAAACCCTCGACGATTGTCTGATAATAGGTTAGATGCACTAGCGAATAGTGAATAGGCAGCTAGTATGTTCACACCAGGCGCAGTTACATCAGGCTAAAATAGAAAACAAAAGTAATCTCATAAAAAGTAAAAAATAGTCAAATGGAGAGTATAACTTATAAAATTCCAAGTGTTTATACCTTGAGTATTGATGGCTGGACTTGGTTGGGTCCTCTAGATGAGAATGAAGCCATAACTGGAGCTGGCCTTCTTCCAAGAAGTGTTGTTGCTTGGGACATCGTTATTGTAGAATTCCTTCAATTGAAGTACAGTAAGTGAGTAAACGGAGTCCTTCATTTGTAACATGTGATTTAAAAAATGTAACAATTTTAAAAGGTTGTCATAAGTCACAACAAAAGCATGTGTAATTACGTTGCAACTGTTGTTATTCCATGATTTTTTGGGCCCCCCACTGTAGACAAAACATGAGGCTCAGAAAGAAGTGTATTTCCATTTTGCTGTTGATTACTTAAAACCATTCCCTGTGCACCAGAAGATAGAGCTTCCTGACCCTCAGCAACTGATTTTATTTTTCCTTCTCGAACGCATACCACTATTTTGCCGTTTACTTTTGCAGGATCAAGTGTTCCAGGTCTACAAAGTTGACTACAATAACATACATATAAAAAGTGAAGGTAAGAAACTTTGGCATTTAATTTGGAAGAAATTAAGTTATTTGTGATTTGTACTTACGCATCTCGATTTGTCGCGTTGGCAAGTTTAGCATCGGTAGAACTGATCAGGGTAAAGGATTGGTTAGGCGGCAAGTTCACGAAAAGACTGGCTCCCTAGTAATTTGAAAAAATCAGTTATTTCTACTACAACAACAGTAATAGTAATAAAAACGACCCTTACAATTTAGCTTAGGTGAAACTATATTTCAAAAAGAAGGATGATACCGTGTCTGTAGTTTGTCCACTGCTGTTACTAATAGTTATAGTACTGCTGAACTCTCTATCGATGGTGCTAGCAGCAACTGTGAACACCCATGGAGCCACATTCAAGACAGTTCCAGGTGTTGGTCCATCATTTCCTGCAGATGCAACTAATAATATATTTTTGGCAAGTGCATGGAATGCTCCTATGGAAACTTCATCAGTGAAAATTTCTGTAGGACTGATAGAATCTCTGCCTCCAGCAGACACCGAAATCACATCAACACCATCGCTTATGGCTTGTTCAATAGCAGCCAACACATCCGCACCGTAGCAACTAGCATCATCAGTTAGAGACCAGCACACTTTGTAGGATGCAACTCTAGCTCTTGGGGATCCACCTTTTGCTGTGCCATTACCATTACCAAATACTTGTGCACCAGGAACGAAATTGCCAGCAGCTATTGATAATGTGTGTGTTCCATGGCCTACGAAGTCACGTGCTGTTTGTTGACTTGGGGGAAGTTTGCCGTTGGATGATTCATAAGCTTTGTTGAAGATTCTTGCTCCAATTAGCTTCCTGGTGTTATGTGTAGCACATATTTAGATAAATAGTATTGTTGAGTTTAGATAGGCATAAAGTGGTGATTTGTATTTCCAAGTATTTCCAACACATTTCTTATATGTGGAGTACTAGCAACACCCTCTTTTAAATATAAACTCTCACATACACTCTTTGTGATTGGTGGATAATTTGGAGTGTGTGCGCAACTCTTAAACCATTTTAATAGCAGTTGAATTGTTCGAACCTGTTACATGGAACTTTCTTTGAACCTTGGAGTTTGTTGATTTCACAGGTGTTACCCCCACGCCATTTTGCAGGGACAGGACCTATTCCTATGTCACTAAAACTCTTTGATTCAGGCCAAACACCTGTCCAAGTCGCGCGTTATTATGAGAATATTTGAAGAATTTATACTCTCTAGATTTGCTCTCAATTTAAGAAGTGAATTCCGCTGAATAAAATCGTGATCTTGTATTTGCAAGTGCATTCTGGCCAAGCACCTATTCAAATGTTGTTTTGAACTATAAACTTCACATAATCTATCTTAGACATCACTGTTGAAAGGAATATGTTTCATTGACACCTCTTCTAAGTGGAAAAGAGGTGGAAGTATGAGAGATATAAAAAATAAAAAATAAATATTGGATGTGATAGGTGACATGTTTGAGAACAAAAGAGATAGAAACAAAATAAAGGTGGAAAATAAGTGGAGAAATATTTGGTGTGAATGAATCATAACTCATAAAATTATAATAGGAAAATGAGAGATGAGTTATGATATACACACACTTCTCCGCTCATTTTCCACCTTCTTTTTCTATTATTTCTCTTTTTTCTATCACTCAAATCATCTATCACATCTTTACTTTTTTTCTCCTTTCTTCTTATCTCTCTCTTCCTCCACCTCTCCACACCTTTAAAATGAGGTGTGAAGATATAATTATTCAATGAAAGATATAATAAGTTATATGATGAAAAAAGAAGAGAGAAAAAAATGAAAGATAATCCATCTAATCTTTAATTCCACTTCATCAACATTTTTTTTCTATCGCATTTCGTCACATTTCTGTTACATTTCTCATGTTATTCTCCATTTTGGATGTAGGGTTAAAAATTAGGATATAAATATATTATTTTCATTTCCAGAAGTAGCTGCTAGATTAATTGCTCAACCACATTGTTTGTGCAATAAGCGGTAGAAGAGTGATCAAAAAGTACAACAATAATTAATCCTCTCGCCGTAATTTCTCGTATTACGCGCCTCATTCCTATGAGTAAAATTCGTATCCCATGCTCATTATTAAGATGATATATCATCTAACTACTAGACCACATCTTTCGCGTAATCACCAAAGAATTTTATTCATTCATAAGAATTAAAAATAGAACTCAACCACTTACTTATTTTCTTCCTGTCTTTACATTAGAGTTTAGATCCCACATTTGATAATCTTCTACATCTTTAAACTTTTTTTATCATGTTTATTTTTATCCATATGATTGACTATTAGTCAGTCTTTTTTTCTTAATATTATAGGGGCGTATACCTATCCTTTCACATTTTCAGAAAAAAATACTTATCCTTTCACAATCTTAACAACTCATTGCCGTCTTCACTTTTTCAGAATAATTAATTTTTATATTCTGTACAAATTGAACTTTTATATTAATCAATAATAGAAGTTGGAAAGACTGAAGCATCAAAAAATAATAGAAGTTGGAAAGACTTGGAATCCTTGTAAACTACTTGACCTATAAAATGCACAATTCTCAGTCTCACGCTCTCACTAATGACTAATCCCAAATTTGACTCAGACACCATGTGATGTCGTCGTCGCAAAAATAAAATAAAATATGTTAAAATAAGTACTCAAGAAAGCATCTTGCCAACTAAAAAAAGTTTCTATATAGTTCTTGTCTCCAAGCAGGTTTATTAGATTTCATTTTTATTAAAAAAAAATAAAAGCTTGGTCACGTCAACTCTTTAAAGATAACATTATCATTTTTTATTTTATTCTTAAAAGATGAAAACACATTTAATCGCATTTTCAGGGATTTTAAAATGAGACGGCCTGTCCTTTTAAATAAGAACTAAGTAACTAATTTGTTTTAATTTAAAAATATAGTTATTTTAGTTATTAGCATTAAATATATCTTTTATTTATATTATAATTTTCTAAAATTAACATTAATCTATTTTTTTCAATTATCCTTAGTACTATTTGAAAGAGAAAGAGAGTACTCCAATTATTATGCTCCAATTACTATTGGAAAAAAAGTTGGATAACTAACTTTGAGTAGGAGGAAACGCGAATAAGCATGAGACTGTTCTAATTTCATTGTCTGTTGTACTGGTTCAGCCGATTTAGAGTGTGCAGGAGGTCCTTTGGGTGTGGCTTGTTCGCTCCCGGAGTCTTGGACTTGTCAGTGCTATCGTGCTCGGACGTATGTGTCAGTTATGTTGCTTTCTTCTTTGATCGATGTCGCATGCTTATCCGCGTTCCCTCCAATGCCGAGATGATGCTATGTTTTTGTTGGGTTTGCGAGACTTTCTCTTCTCATTGGTCATTTAATGTTTGATCAAGGGTTTGCTGCCTTGTATTGCTTTATGGGGCGTGTTTGATTCTAGGTTTTGCTATGCTAGCATTGGGGGACTTTACTCACATTATTATGTGTTATCTGTAATATTGACAATTATCCATCTAATAAAAGCTTATGTTTAAAAAAAAAAGACTAATTCTGTGTATATTTGTTAAAGTAATTAATACAACACAAAATTTAAGTTAATTATTTATATATAGTTTTATACCCTAAACAGAATAGAATAGGAGGTTAGAATTTCCTTCATTATTTAAATAATAAACTATGATCCAGAGTGAAGATATACTCATTAAATTAAAAAATTGAAACAATATTAATATAGAATGTTGTTCTGAAAAGAGTTGTTCATAGATTCTGATTGGATTATAAAGATAGATCAGTGTGGTAAAGATTACCTGTATCAATGCTACCTATGATTGTGTTTTCACCAAATCTTCCCTTTTGCCATGCTGTGTTCCCACCATTTCCAATACCATTTCTACCCAGCCCAAGAAACTCCCATGAACGGGTAGTGTGCAGTTTATGCTCCTTGCTCAAAAAACACAGATACTACATTTGGTTTTTCGCATCAGTGGAACATTGTGTCAACTATATATTGATTTGATTCTTAAGTTCAAATCAATTCAGTAAAAAAAAATATTAGCGGCTTCTGGGGGCTAGAATGAAAATATTTAAGGAGAAAGAAGTTGATCTGAGCATGCTAATAACTAATTTGAAGTGGTGAAAACACTAGATCTTGAATTTTAGCTAATTGAATTTGATTCAGTTTCTTACTTGCAATTGAGCTGCTTCTTCCTCCTCAAGTAAAGCTGCAAATCCATTGATGTGTTTATTATATGAATAAATAATTGCTTCTTTGGCCTTCTCATTGCTGTAAATGAAAATCAACATACATATATAGTTTATAAATCAATTTCTTCCAAAACAAAGTTTAAGAAGATGTGGCAAAAAAACTGATTTTTTCTCATTTTATATATACCTTCCCAAGACTGAACCCAGTA